>NW_025749806.1:0-22470 GCF_021184085.1 Oncorhynchus gorbuscha | reverse complement strand
TTAGAATCACTATATAGAGAATGGGGTGCACTACTTAGAACCGCGGACTATATAGAGAATCGGGTGCACTACTTAAAACCAATGGACTATATAGAGAATAGGGTGCACTACTTAGAACCACAATATAGAGAATAGGGTGCACTACTTAGAACAACTATATAGAGAATAGGGTGCACTATTTAGAACCACTATATAGAGAATAGGGTGCACTACTTAGAACCAGTGGACTATATTAGAGAATAGGGTGCACTACTTAGAACCGCGGACTATATAGAGAATCGGGTGCACTACTTAAAACCAGTGGACTATATAGAGAATAGGGTGCACTACTTAGAACGAGTGGACCATATAGAGAATAGGGGGCACTACTTAGAATTACTATTTAGAGAATTTGGGGCACTACTTAGAACCACTATATAGAGAATGGGGTGCACTACTTAGAACCAGTGGACTATATTAGAGAATAGGGTGCACAACTTAGAACCACTATCTAGAGAATATGGGGCACGACATAGAACCAGTGCACCATATAGAGAATAGGGGGTACTACTTAGAACCACTGTATAGAGAATGGGGTGCACTACTTAGAACCAGTGGACTATATTAGAGAATAGGGTGCACTACTTAGAACCACTATATAGAGAATGGGGTGCACTATTTAGAACACTATATAGATAATGGGGTGCACTACTAAGAACCAGTGGACTATATTAGAGAAAAGGGTGCACTACTTAGAACCACTATATAGAGAATAGGGGGCACTACTTAGAACCAGTGGACTATATAGAGAATTGGGTGCACCACTTAAAACCAGTGGACTATATAGAGAATAGGGTGCATTAGTTTGAACCAGTTGACTATATAGAGAAGAGGGTGCATTACTTAGAACCACCATATAGAGAATAGGGTGCACTACTTAGAACAACTATATAGAGAATTGGGTGTACTACTTAGAACCACTATATAGAGAATAGGGTGCAATACTTAGAATCACTATATAGAGAATGGGGTGCACTACTTAGAACCGCGGACTATATAGAGAATCGGGTGCACTACTTAAAACCAGTGGACTATATAGAGAATAATATAGAGAATTTGGTGCACTATTTAGAACCACTATATAGAGAATATGGTGCACTACTTAGAATCACTATATAGAGAATGGGGTGCACTACTTAGAACCAGTGGACTATATAGACACAAGGGGCACTACTTAGAACCACTATATAGAGAATAGGATGCACTACTTAGAACCACTATATAGAGAATAGGGTGCACTACTTAGAACACTATATAGAGAATGGGGTGCACTACTAAGAACCAGTGGACTATATTAGAGAATAGGGTGCACTACTTAGAACCACTATATAGAGAATAGGGGGCACTACTTAGAACCAGTGGACTATATAGAGAATCGGGTGCACCACTTAAAACCAGTGGACTATATAGAGAATAGGGTGCATTACTTTGAACCAGTTGACTATATAGAGAAGAGGTTGCACTACTTAGAACGAGTGGACCATATAGAGAATAGGGGGCACTACTTAGAAACAGTGCACTATATAGAGAATAGGTTGCACTAGTTAGAACCACTATATAGAGAATGGGGTGCACTACTTAGAACCATTGGACTATATTAGAGAATAGGGTGCACTGCTTAGAACCACTATATAGAGAATTGGGTGTACTACTTAGAACCACTATATAGAGAATAGGGTGCAATACTTAGAATCACTATATAGAGAATGGGGTGCACTATTTAGAACCGCGGACTATATAGAGAATCGGGTGCACTACTTAGAACTATATAGAGAATAGGGTGCACTATTTAGAACCACTTAGAACCACTATATAGAGAATGGGGTGCACTACTTAGAACCAGTGGACTATATTAGAGAATAGGGTGCACTACTTAGAACCAGTGGACTATATAGAGAATAGGGTGCACTACTTAGAGCCAGTGGATTATATAGAGAATAGGGTGCACTACTCATAACCACTATATAGAGAATAGGGGGCACTACTTAGAACCAGTGGACTATATAGAGAATAGGGTGCACTACTTAGAACCACTATATAGGGAATGGGGTGCACTACTTAGAACCAGTGGACTATATTAGAGAATAGGGTGCACTACTTAGAGCCAGTGGATTATATAGAGAATAGGGTGCACTACTCAGAACCACTATATAGAGAATAGGGGGCACTACTTAGAACCAGTGGACTATATAGAGAATTGGGTGCACCACTTAAAACCAGTGGACTATATAGAGAATAGGGTGCATTACTTTGAACCAGTTGACTATATAGAGAAGAGGTTGCACTACTTAGAACCAGTGGACTATATAGAGAATAGGGGGCACTACTTAGAACCACTACATAGAGGATAGGGTGCACTACTTAGAAACAGTGCACTATATAGAGAATAGGTTGCACTAGTTAGAACCACTATATAGAGAATGGGGTGCACTACTTAGAACCATTGGACTATATTAGAGAATAGGGTGCACTGCTTAGAACCACTATATAGAGAATGGGGTGCACTACTTAGAACCACTATATAGGGAATGGGGTGCACTACTTAGAACCAGTGGACTATATTAGAGAATAGGGTGCACTACTTAGAGCCAGTGGATTATATAGAGAATAGGGTGCACTACTTAGAACCACTATGTAGAGAATAGGATGCACTACTTAGAACCACTATATAGAGAATAGGGTGCACTACTTAGAACCACTATATAGAGAATAGGGTGCACTACTTAAAACCAGTGGACTATATAGAGAATAGGGTGCACTACTTAGAACCTGTGGACTTTATAGAGCATAGGGTGCACTACTTAGAACCACTATATAGAGAATGGGGTGCACTACTTAGAACCAGTGCACCATATAGAGAATAGGGGTACTACTTAGAACCACGATATAGAGAATAGGGGCACTACTTAGAACCAGTGGACTATACAGAGAATAGGGTGCATTACTTAGAATCACTATATAGAGAATGGGGTGCACTACTTAGAACTGCAGACTATATAGAGAATAGGGTGCACTACTTAAAACCAGTGGACTATATAGAGAATAGGGTGCACTACTTAGAACCACAATATAGAGAATAGGGTGCACTACTTAGAATAACTATATAGAAATAGGGTGCACTATTTAGAACCACTATATAGAGAATAGGGTGCACTACTTAGAATTACTATTTAGAGAATTTGGGGCACTACTTAGAACCACTATATAGAGAATGGGGTGCACTACTTAGAACAACTATATAGAGAATTGGGTGCACTACTTAGAACCACTATATAGAGAATAGGGTGCAATACTTAGAATCACTATATAGAGAATGGGGTGCACTACTTAGAACCGCGGACTATATAGAGAATCGGGTGCACTACTTAAAACCAGTGGACTATATAGAGAATAGGGTGCACTACTTAGAACCACAATATAGAGAATAGGGTGCACTACTTAGAACAACTATATAGAGAATAGGGTGCACTATTTAGAACCACTATATAGAGAATAGGGTGCACTACTTAGAATTACTATTTAGAGAATTTGGGGCACTACTTAGAACCACTATATAGAGAATAGGGTGCACAACTTAGAACCACTATCTAGAGAATACGGGGCACGACATAGAACCAGTGCACCATATAGAGAATAGGGGGTACTACTTAGAACCACTGTATAGAGAATGGGGTGCACTACTTAGAACCAGTGGACTATATTAGAGAATAGGGTGCACTACTTAGAACCACTATATAGAGAATGGGGTGCACTACTTAGAACACTATATAGAGAATGGGGTGCACTACTAAGAACCAGTGGACTATATTAGAGAAAAGGGTGCACTACTTAGAACCACTATATAGAGAATAGGATGCACTACTTAGAACCACTATATAGAGAACAGGGTGCACTACTCAGAACCACTATATAGAGAATAGGGGCACTACTTAGAACCAGTGGACTATATAGAGAATCGGATGCACCACTTAAAACCAGTGGACTATATAGAGAATAGGGTGCATTACTTTGAAGCAGTGGACTATATAGAGAGTAGGGTGCACTACTTAGAACCTGTGGACTTTATAGAGCATAGGGTGCACTACTTAGAACCACTATATAGAGAATGGGGTGCACTACTTAGAACCAGTGCACCATATAGAGAATAGGGGGTACTACTTAGAACCACGATATAGAGAATAGGGGGCACTACTTAGAACCAGTGGACTATACAGAGAATAGGGTGCATTACTTAGAATCACTATATAGAGAATGGGGTGCACTACTTAGAACTGCAGACTATATAGAGAATAGGGTGCACTACTTAAAACCAGTGGACTATATAGAGAATAGGGGGTACTACTTAGAACCACTGTATAGAGAATGGGGTGCACTACTTAGAACCAGTGGACTATATTAGAGAATAGGGTGCACTACTTAGAACCACTATATAGAGAATGGGGTGCACTACTTAGAACACTATATAGAGAATGGGGTGCACTACTAAGAACCAGTGGACTATATTAGAGAAAAGGGTGCACTACTTAGAACCACTATATAGAGAATAGGATGCACTACTTAGAACCACTATATAGAGAACAGGGTGCACTACTCAGAACCACTATATAGAGAATAGGGGGCACTACTTAGAACCAGTGGACTATATAGAGAATCGGATGCACCACTTAAAACCAGTGGACTATATAGAGAATAGGGTGCATTACTTTGAAGCAGTGGACTATATAGAGAGTAGGGTGCACTACTTAGAACCTGTGGACTTTATAGAGCATAGGGTGCACTACTTAGAACCACTATATAGAGAATGGGGTGCACTACTTAGAACCAGTGCACCATATAGAGAATAGGGGGTACTACTTAGAACCACGATATAGAGAATAGGGGGCACTACTTAGAACCAGTGGACTATACAGAGAATAGGGTGCATTACTTAGAATCACTATATAGAGAATGGGGTGCACTACTTAGAACTGCAGACTATATAGAGAATAGGGTGCACTACTTAAAACCAGTGGACTATATAGAGAATAGGGTGCACTACTTAGAACCACAATATAGAGAATAGGGTGCACTACTTAGAATAACTATATAGAGAATAGGGTGCACTATTTAGAACCACTATATAGAGAATAGGGTGCACTACTTAGAATTACTATTTAGAGAATTTGGGGCACTACTTAGAACCACTATATAGAGAATGGGGTGCACTACTTAGAACAACTATATAGAGAATTGGGTGCACTACTTAGAACCACTATATAGAGAATAGGGTGCACTACTTAGAATTACTATTTAGAGAATTTGGGGCACTACTTAGAACCACTATATAGAGAATAGGGTGCACAACTTAGAACCACTATCTAGAGAATACGGGGCACGACATAGAACCAGTGCACCATATAGAGAATAGGGGTACTTCTTAGAACCACTGTATAGAGAATGGGGTGCACTACTTAGATCCAGTGGACTATATTAGAGAATAGGGTGCACTACTTAGAACCACTATATAGAGAATGGGGTGCACTACTTAGAACACTATATAGAGAATGGGGTGCACTACTAAGAACCAGTGGACTATATTAGAGAAAAGGGTGCACTACTTAGAACCACTATATAGAGAATAGGATGCACTACTTAGAACCACTATATAGAGAACAGGGTGCACTACTCAGAACCACTATATAGAGAATAGGGGGCACTACTTAGAACCAGTGGACTATATAGAGAATCAGGTGCACCACTTAAAACCAGTGGACTATATAGAGAATAGGGTGCATTACTTTGAAGCAGTGGACTATTTAGAGAATAGGGTGCACTACTTAGAACCACTATATAGAGAATTGGGTGCACTACTTAGAACCACTATATAGAGAATAGGGTGTAATACTTAGAACCACTGTATAGAGAATGGGGTGCACTACTTAGAACCAGTGGACTATATTAGAGAATAGGGTGCACTACTTAGAACCACTATATAGAGAATGGGGTGCACTACTTAGAACACTATATAGAGACTGGGGTGCACTACTAAGAACCAGTGGACTATATTAGAGAAAAGGGTGCACTACTTAGAACCACTATATAGAGAATAGGGGGCACTACTTAGAACCAGTGGACTATATAAAGAATCGGGTGCACCACTTAAAACCAGTGGACTATATAGAGAATAGGGTGCATTAGTTTGAACCAGTTGACTATATAGAGAAGAGGGTGCATTACTTAGAACCACCATATAGAGAATAGGGTGCACTACTTAGAACAACTATATAGAGAATTGGGTGTACTACTTAGAACCACTATATAGAGAATAGGGTGCAATACTTAGAATCACTATATAGAGAATGGGGTGCACTACTTAGAACCGCGGACTATATAGAGAATCGGGTGCACTACTTAAACCAGTGGACTATATAGAGAATAATATAGAGAATTTGGTGCACTATTTAGAACCACTATATAGAGAATATGGTGCACTACTTAGAATCACTATATAGAGAATGGGGTGCACTACTTAGAACCAGTGGACTATATAGACACAAGGGGGCACTACTTAGAACCACTATATAGAGAATAGGATGCACTACTTAGAACCACTATATAGAGAATAGGGTGCACTACTTAGAACACTATATAGAGAATGGGGTGCACTACTAAGAACCAGTGGACTATATTAGAGAATAGGGTGCACTACTTAGAACCACTATATAGAGAATAGGGGGCACTACTTAGAACCAGTGGACTATATTAGAGAATAGGATGCACTACTTAGAACCACTATATAGAGAACAGGGTGCACTACTCAGAACCACTATATAGAGAATAGGGGGCACTACTTAGAACCAGTGGACTATATAGAGAATCGGATGCACCACTTAAAACCAGTGGACTATATAGAGAATAGGGTGCATTACTTTGAAGCAGTGGACTATATAGAGAGTAGGGTGCACTACTTAGAACCTGTGGACTTTATAGAGCATAGGGTGCACTACTTAGAACCACTATATAGAGAATGGGGTGCACTACTTAGAACCAGTGCACCATATAGAGAATAGGGGTACTACTTAGAACCACGATATAGAGAATAGGGGCACTACTTAGAACCAGTGGACTATACAGAGAATAGGGTGCATTACTTAGAATCACTATATAGAGAATGGGGTGCACTACTTAGAACTGCAGACTATATAGAGAATAGGGTGCACTACTTAAAACCAGTGGACTATATAGAGAATAGGGTGCACTACTTAGAACCACAATATAGAGAATAGGGTGCACTACTTAGAATAACTATATAGAGAATAGGGTGCACTATTTAGAACCACTATATAGAGAATAGGGTGCACTACTTAGAATTACTATTTAGAGAATTTGGGGCACTACTTAGAACCACTATATAGAGAATGGGGTGCACTACTTAGAACAACTATATAGAGAATTGGGTGCACTACTTAGAACCACTATATAGAGAATAGGGTGCACTACTTAGAATTACTATTTAGAGAATTTGGGGCACTACTTAGAACCACTATATAGAGAATAGGGTGCACAACTTAGAACCACTATCTAGAGAATACGGGGCACGACATAGAACCAGTGCACCATATAGAGAATAGGGGGTACTTCTTAGAACCACTGTATAGAGAATGGGGTGCACTACTTAGATCCAGTGGACTATATTAGAGAATAGGGTGCACTACTTAGAACCACTATATAGAGAATGGGGTGCACTACTTAGAACACTATATAGAGAATGGGGTGCACTACTAAGAACCAGTGGACTATATTAGAGAAAAGGGTGCACTACTTAGAACCACTATATAGAGAATAGGATGCACTACTTAGAACCACTATATAGAGAACAGGGTGCACTACTCAGAACCACTATATAGAGAATAGGGGGCACTACTTAGAACCAGTGGACTATATAGAGAATCAGGTGCACCACTTAAAACCAGTGGACTATATAGAGAATAGGGTGCATTACTTTGAAGCAGTGGACTATATAGAGAGTAGGGTGCACTACTTAGAACCACTATTTAGAGAATAGGGTGCACTACTTAGAACCACTATATAGAGAATTGGGTGCACTACTTAGAACCACTATATAGAGAATAGGGTGTAATACTTAGAACCACTGTATAGAGAATGGGGTGCACTACTTAGAACCAGTGGACTATATTAGAGAATAGGGTGCACTACTTAGAACCACTATATAGAGAATGGGGTGCACTACTTAGAACACTATATAGAGACTGGGGTGCACTACTAAGAACCAGTGGACTATATTAGAGAAAAGGGTGCACTACTTAGAACCACTATATAGAGAATAGGGGGCACTACTTAGAACCAGTGGACTATATAAAGAATCGGGTGCACCACTTAAAACCAGTGGACTATATAGAGAATAGGGTGCATTAGTTTGAACCAGTTGACTATATAGAGAAGAGGGTGCATTACTTAGAACCACCATATAGAGAATAGGGTGCACTACTTAGAACAACTATATAGAGAATTGGGTGTACTACTTAGAACCACTATATAGAGAATAGGGTGCAATACTTAGAATCACTATATAGAGAATGGGGTGCACTACTTAGAACCGCGGACTATATAGAGAATCGGGTGCACTACTTAAAACCAGTGGACTATATAGAGAATAATATAGAGAATTTGGTGCACTATTTAGAACCACTATATAGAGAATATGGTGCACTACTTAGAATCACTATATAGAGAATGGGGTGCACTACTTAGAACCAGTGGACTATATAGACACAAGGGGCACTACTTAGAACCACTATATAGAGAATAGGATGCACTACTTAGAACCACTATATAGAGAATAGGGTGCACTACTTAGAACACTATATAGAGAATGGGGTGCACTACTAAGAACCAGTGGACTATATTAGAGAATAGGGTGCACTACTTAGAACCACTATATAGAGAATAGGGGGCACTACTTAGAACCAGTGGACTATATTAGAGAATAGGATGCACTACTTAGAACCACTATATAGAGAACAGGGTGCACTACTCAGAACCACTATATAGAGAATAGGGGGCACTACTTAGAACCAGTGGACTATATAGAGAATCGGATGCACCACTTAAAACCAGTGGACTATATAGAGAATAGGGTGCATTACTTTGAAGCAGTGGACTATATAGAGAGTAGGGTGCACTACTTAGAACCTGTGGACTTTATAGAGCATAGGGTGCACTACTTAGAACCACTATATAGAGAATGGGGTGCACTACTTAGAACCAGTGCACCATATAGAGAATAGGGGGTACTACTTAGAACCACGATATAGAGAATAGGGGCACTACTTAGAACCAGTGGACTATACAGAGAATAGGGTGCATTACTTAGAATCACTATATAGAGAATGGGGTGCACTACTTAGAACTGCAGACTATATAGAGAATAGGGTGCACTACTTAAAACCAGTGGACTATATAGAGAATAGGGTGCACTACTTAGAACCACAATATAGAGAATAGGGTGCACTACTTAGAATAACTATATAGAGAATAGGGTGCACTATTTAGAACCACTATATAGAGAATAGGGTGCACTACTTAGAATTACTATTTAGAGAATTTGGGGCACTACTTAGAACCACTATATAGAGAATGGGGTGCACTACTTAGAACAACTATATAGAGAATTGGGTGCACTACTTAGAACCACTATATAGAGAATAGGGTGCACTACTTAGAATTACTATTTAGAGAATTTGGGGCACTACTTAGAACCACTATATAGAGAATAGGGTGCACAACTTAGAACCACTATCTAGAGAATACGGGGCACGACATAGAACCAGTGCACCATATAGAGAATAGGGGGTACTTCTTAGAACCACTGTATAGAGAATGGGGTGCACTACTTAGATCCAGTGGACTATATTAGAGAATAGGGTGCACTACTTAGAACCACTATATAGAGAATGGGGTGCACTACTTAGAACACACTATATAGAGAATGGGGTGCACTACTAAGAACCAGTGGACTATATTAGAGAAAAGGGTGCACTACTTAGAACCACTATATAGAGAATAGGATGCACTACTTAGAACCACTATATAGAGAACAGGGTGCACTACTCAGAACCACTATATAGAGAATAGGGGGCACTACTTAGAACCAGTGGACTATATAGAGAATCAGGTGCACCACTTAAAACCAGTGGACTATATAGAGAATAGGGTGCATTACTTTGAAGCAGTGGACTATATAGAGAGTAGGGTGCACTACTTAGAACCACTATTTAGAGAATAGGGTGCACTACTTAGAACCACTATATAGAGAATTGGGTGCACTACTTAGAACCACTATATAGAGAATAGGGTGTAATACTTAGAACCACTGTATAGAGAATGGGGTGCACTACTTAGAACCAGTGGACTATATTAGAGAATAGGGTGCACTACTTAGAACCACTATATAGAGAATGGGGTGCACTACTTAGAACACTATATAGAGAATGGGGTGCACTACTAAGAACCAGTGGACTATATTAGAGAAAAGGGTGCACTACTTAGAACCACTATATAGAGAATAGGGGGCACTACTTAGAACCAGTGGACTATATAAAGAATCGGGTGCACCACTTAAAACCAGTGGACTATATAGAGAATAGGGTGCATTAGTTTGAACCAGTTGACTATATAGAGAAGAGGGTGCATTACTTAGAACCACCATATAGAGAATAGGGTGCACTACTTAGAACAACTATATAGAGAATTGGGTGTACTACTTAGAACCACTATATAGAGAATAGGGTGCAATACTTAGAATCACTATATAGAGAATGGGGTGCACTACTTAGAACCGCGGACTATATAGAGAATCGGGTGCACTACTTAAAACCAGTGGACTATATAGAGATGCGACCACTCGGTTGGAGCGAGTGGTCGCATCTGCACGTCGCTCCAACGTCGCTCCAACGGGTAGTATAACTTTTTCATTATATTTCATTATATCACAACGGTTTGATTTGTCTTATCTTAGCAATTTCTTCTCAGCTAGCTACATAGCCGTCTTTGTATCAAAAGATAATTGCGTAATTATCGTATTTCGCCGTCCTAACGTAGTCTTCACTAGTCTTCACTAGCCAGCTAGCTAACGTCCACTGATTAGCTGCACTGGAGAAACTGTTACACTCAACTGAACGACTTGATTAGTTTAGTGTCAGCTAGCTACATAGCTGTCTTTGCTGTCTTCGTATCATCGTATCATCGTATCCAAGATAATTGTGTTGTTTAGGTTTAGAGTGTGTAGTCTTAGAGTGATTATCTTAATTTACCGAGGTTAGCTAGCCAGCTATTTGTCGTCCTTAACGTAGGTGACTCTGCTAGCTAGCCAACAGCTAGCCAACGCTAGCCAACGTCTTCTGTATAGAACTCAACTACCCGGTCGCATTCACAGGTTGTATCACATTTTCACTTCATTTTCATTACAGTACAACGGTTTGATTTGTTTGATCGTAGCTAGCTACTTAGCTAGCTACATAGCCGTCTTTGTATCAAAGATAATTGTGTAGTCTAGAGCGATTTTCTAGGTTCGCTAGCCATCTATTGTCGTTCTTTTAACGCAACGTAACGTAAACAACACTGCTAGCTAGCCTGCTAGCCCCCGAATAGCAACACTGCAGAAACTATTACACTCAACGGAACGACTTGATTAGTGTAGTGTCAACAACGCACCCACTGCCAGCTGGCCTACTTCAGCAGTACTGTATCATTTTAATCATTTTAGTCAAGATTCTTGCTACGTAGCTTAACTTTCTGAACATTCGAGACGTGTAGTCCACTTGTCATTCCAATCTCCTTTGCATTAGCGTAGCCTCTTCTGTAGCCTGTCAACTATGTGTCGGTTTATCCCTGTTCTCTCCTCTCTGCACAGACCATACAAACGCTCCTCACCGCGTGGCCGCGGCCACCCTACTCTGGTGGTCCCAGCGCGCACGACCCACGTGGAGTTCCAGGTCTCCGGTAGCCTCTGGAACTGCCAATCTGCGGTCAACAAGGCAGAGTTCATCTCAGCCCATGCCTCCCTCCAGTCCCTCGACTTCTTGGCCCTGACGGAAACATGGATCACCACAGACAACACTGCTACTCCTACTGCTCTCTCTTCGTCCGCCCACGTGTTCTCGCACACCCCGAGAGCGTCTGGTCAGCGGGGTGGTGGCACCGGGATCCTCATCTCTCCCAAGTGGTCATTCTCTCTTTCTCCCCTTACCCATCTGTCTATCGCCTCCTTTGAATTCCATGCTGTCACAGTCACTAGCCCTTTCAAGCTTAACATCCTTATCATTTATCGCCCTCCAGGTTCCCTCGGAGAGTTCATCAATGAGCTTGATGCCTTGATAAGCTCCTTTCCTGAGGACGGCTCACCTCTCACAGTTCTGGGCGACTTTAACCTCCCCACGTCTACCTTTGACTCTTTCCTCTCTGCCTCCTTCTTTCCACTCCTCTCCTCTTTTGACCTCACCCTCTCACCTTCCCCCCTACTCACAAGGCAGGCAATACGCTCGACCTCATCTTTACTAGATGCTGTTCTTCCACTAACCTCATTGCAACTCCCCTCCAAGTCTCCGACCACTGCCTTGTATCCTTTTCCCTCTCGCTCTCATCCAACACCTCCCACACTGCCCCTACTCGGATGGTATCGCGCCGTCCCAACCTTCGCTCTCTCTCCCCCGCTACTCTCTCCTCTTCCATCCTATCATCTCTTCCCTCCGCTCAAACCTTCTCCCACCTATCTCCTGATTCTGCCTCCTCAACCCTCCTCTCCTCCCTCTCTGCATCCCTTGACTCTCTATGTCCCCTATCCTCCAGGCCGGCTCGGTCCTCCCCTCCCGCTCCGTGGCTCGATGACTCATTGCGAGCTCACAGAACAGGGCTCCGGGCAGCCGAGCGGAAATGGAGGAAAACTCGCCTCCCTGCGGACCTGGCATCCTTTCACTCCCTCCTCTCTACATTTTCCTCCTCTGTCTCTGCTGCTAAAGCCACTTTCTACCACGCTAAATTCCAAGCTTCTGCCTCTAACCCTAGGAAGCTCTTTGCCACCTTCTCCTCCCTCCTGAATCCTCCGCCCCCTCCCCCCTCCTCCCTCTCTGCAGATGACTTCGTCAACCATTTTGAAAAGAAGGTCGACGACATCCGATCCTCGTTTGCTAAGTCAAACGACACCGCTGGTTCTGCTCACACTGCCCTACCCTATGCTCTGACCTCTTTCTCCCCTCTCTCTCCAGATGAAATCTCGCGTCTTGTGACGGCCGGCCGCCCAACAACCTGCCCGCTTGACCCTATCCCCTCCTCTCTTCTCCAGACCATTTCCGGAGACCTTCTCCCTTACCTCACCTCGCTCATCAACTCATCCCTGACCGTTGGCTACGTCCCTTCCGTCTTCAAGAGAGCGAGAGTTGCACCCCTTCTGAAAAAACCTACACTCGATCCCTCCGATGTCAACAATTACAGACCAGTATCCCTTCTTTCTTTTCTCTCCAAAACTCTTGAACGTGCCGTCCTTGGCCAGCTCTCCCGCTATCTCTCTCTGAATGACCTTCTTGATCCAAATCAGTCAGGTTTCAAGACTAGTCATTCAACTGAGACTGCTCTCCTCTGTATCACGGAGGCGCTCCGCACTGCTAAAGCTAACTCTCTCTCCTCTGCTCTCATCCTTCTAGATCTATCGGCTGCCTTCGATACTGTGAACCATCAGATCCTCCTCTCCACCCTCTCCGAGTTGGGCATCTCCGGCGCGGCCCACGCTTGGATTGCGTCCTACCTGACAGGTCGCTCCTACCAGGTGGCGTGGCGAGAATCTGTCTCCTCACCACGCGCTCTCACCACTGGTGTCCCCCAGGGCTCTGTTCTTGGCCCTCTCCTATTCTCGCTATACACCAAGTCACTTGGCTCTGTCATAACCTCACATGGTCTCTCTTATCATTGCTATGCAGACGACACACAATTAATCTTCTCCTTTCCCCCTTCTGATGACCAGGTGGCGAATCGCATCTCTGCATGTCTGGCAGACATATCAGTGTGGATGACGGATCACCACCTCAAGCTGAACCTCGGCAAGACGGAGCTGCTCTTCCTCCCGGGAAGGACTGCCCGTTCCATGATCTCGCCATCACGGTTGACAACTCCACTGTGTCCTCCTCCCAGAGCGCCAAGAACCTTGGTGTGATCCTGGACAACACCCTGTCGTTCTCAACTAACATCAAGGCGGTGGCCCGTTCCTGTAGGTTCATGCTCTACAACATCCGCAGAGTACGACCCTGCCTCACACAGGAAGCGGCGCAGGTCCTAATCCAGGCACTTGTCATCTCCCGTCTGGATTACTGCAACTCGCTGTTGGCTGGGCTCCTGCCTGTGCCATTAAACCCCTTCAACTCATCCAGAACGCCGCAGCCCGTCTGGTGTTCAACCTTCCCAAGTTCTCTCACGTCACCCCGCTCCTCCGTTCTCTCCACTGGCTTCCAGTTGAAGCTCGCATCCGCTACAAGACCATGGTGCTTGCCTACGGAGCTGTGAGGGGAACGGCACCTCAGTACCTCCAGGCTCTGATCAGGCCCTACACCCAAACAAGGGCACTGCGTTCATCCACCTCTGGCCTGCTCGCCTCCCTACCACTGAGGAAGTACAGCTCCCGCTCAGCCCAGTCAAAACTGTTCGCTGCCCTGGCCCCCAATGGTGGAACAAACTCCCTCACGACGCCAGGACAGCGGAGTCAATCACCACCTTCCGGAGACACCTGAAACCCCACCTCTTTAAGGAATACCTAGGATAGGTTAAGTAATCCCTCTCACCCCACCCCCCCTAAGTTTTAGATGCACTATTGTTAAGTGACTGTCCCACTGGATGTCATAAGGTGAATGCACCAATTTGTAAGTCGCTCTGGATAAGAGCGTCTGCTAAATGACTTAAATGTAATGTAAATGTAAGAATAATATAGAGAATTTGGTGCACTATTTAGAACCACTATATAGAGAATATGGTGCACTACTTAGAATCACTATATAGAGAATGGGGTGCACTACTTAGAACCAGTGGACTATATAGACACAAGGGGGCACTACTTAGAACCACTATATAGAGAATAGGATGCACTACTTAGAACCACTATATAGAGAATAGGGTGCACTACTTAGAACACTATATAGAGAATGGGGTGCACTACTAAGAACCAGTGGACTATATTAGAGAATAGGGTGCACTACTTAGAACCACTATATAGAGAATAGGGGGCACTACTTAGAACCAGTGGACTATATAGAGAATCGGGTGCACCACTTAAAACCAGTGGACTATATAGAGAATAGGGTGCATTACTTTGAACCAGTTGACTATATAGAGAAGAGGTTGCACTACTTAGAACCAGAGGACCATATAGAGAATAGGGTGTACTACTTAGAACCACTATATAGAGAATGGGGTGCACTACTTAGAACCAGTGCACCATATAGAGAATAGGGGGTACTACTTAGAACCACGATATAGAGAATAGGGGGCACTACTTAGAACCAGTGGACTACACAGAGAATAGGGTGCATTACTTAGAATCACTATATAGAGAATGGGGTGCACTACTTAGAACTGCAGACTATATAGAGAATAGGGTGCACTACTTAAAACCAGGGGACTATATAGAGAATAGGGTGCACTACTTAGAACCACAATATAGAGAATAGGGTGCACTACTTAGAATAACTATATAGAGAATAGGGTGCACTATTTAGAAACACTATATAGAGAATAGGGTGCACTACTTAGAATTACTATTTAGAGAATTTGGGGCACTACTTAGAACCACTATATAGAGAATGGGGTGCACTACTTAGAACAACTATATAGAGAATTGGGTGCACTACTTAGAACCACTATATAGAGAATAGGGTGCAATACTTAGAATCACTATATAGAGAATGGGGTGCACTACTTAGAACCGCGGACTATATAGAGAATCGGGTGCACTACTTAAAACCAGTGGACTATATAGAGAATAGGGTGCACTACTTAGAACCACAATATAGAGAATAGGGTGCACTACTTAGAACAACTATATAGAGAATAGGGTGCACTATTTAGAACCACTATATAGAGAATAGGGTGCACTACTTAGAATTACTATTTAGAGAATTTGGGGCACTACTTAGAACCACTATATAGAGAATAGGGTGCACAACTTAGAACCACTATCTAGAGAATACGGGGCACGACATAGAACCAGTGCACCATATAGAGAATAGGGGGTACTACTTAGAACCACTGTATAGAGAATGGGGTGCACTACTTAGAACCAGTGGACTATATTAGAGAATAGGGTGCACTACTTAGAACCACTATATAGAGAATGGGGTGCACTACTTAGAACACTATATAGAGAATGGGGTGCACTACTAAGAACCAGTGGACTATATTAGAGAAAAGGGTGCACTACTTAGAACCACTATATAGAGAATAGGATGCACTACTTAGAACCACTATATAGAGAACAGGGTGCACTACTCAGAACCACTATATAGAGAATAGGGGGCACTACTTAGAACCAGTGGACTATATAGAGAATCGGGTGCACCACTTAAAACCAGTGGACTATATAGAGAATAGGGTGCATTACTTTGAAGCAGTGGACTATATAGAGAGTAGGGTGCACTACTTAGAACCACTATTTAGAGAATAGGGTGCACTACTTAGAACCACTATATAGAGAATTGGGTGCACTACTTAGAACCACTATATAGAGAATAGGGTGTAATACTTAGAATCACTATATAGAGAATGGGGTGCACTACTTAGAACCGCGGACTATATAGAGAATCGGGTGCACTACTTAAAACAAGTGGACTATATAGAGAATAGGGTGCACTACTTAGAACCACAATATAGAGAATAGGGTGCACTACTTAGAACAACTATATAGAGAATAGGGTGCACTATTTAGAACCAGTGGACTATATTAGAGAATGGGGTGCACTACTTAGAACCAGTGGACTATATTAGAGAATAGGGTGCACTACTTAGAACCACTATATAGAGAATGGGGTGCACTACTTAGAACACTATATAGAGAATGGGGTTGTCATGTTTGTCATTTATTGTCATGTCTTGTCCCTGTGCTCCCCATGCTATTCGTTTCCCTCTGCTGGTCTTGTTTGGTTCTATCCCTCTCTCTCCCCCTCCCCCTTTCACTCTCTCGCTCTCTCTTCTCTCTGTCGTTCCGTTCCTGCTCCCAGCTGTTCCTATTCCCCTAATCATCATTTAGCCTTCCCACACCTGTTCCCGATCCTTTCCCCTGATTAGACTCCCTATTTATTCCTTTGTTATCCGTTCCTGTTCCATCGGTTCCTTGTTTTGTATTCCATGCTGTGATTGCGTTTCGCCCTGTCCTGTCGTGTTTTTTGCCGTGATTGTGTATCACCCTGTCCTGTCGTGTTTTGTGCCTTCTTCAGACGCTGCGTGTGAGCAGGTGTCTCAGTTGACTACGGCCTGCGCCTACCCGAAGCGACCTGCAGTCTGTGGCCGCTTCTCCAGTTGTTTTCCCCTCTACTAATCTAGAGGATTTCAGTTATTCGGTTTTGAACATTAATAAACTCTGTTTCTGTTAAGTCGCGTTTGGGTCCTCCTTCACCTGCATGACAGAAGGAACCGATCAAAGAATGGACCCAGCGACTTCAGACGCTCGTTACACTGCCGTCGAGATCCAAGGAGCCATGCTCGGCAGACACGAGCAGGAATTGTCTGCTGCTCGTCATGCCGTGGAGAACCTGGCCGCTCAGGTTTCCGACCTCTCTGGACAGTTCCAGAGTCTACGTCTCGTGCCACCTGTTACTCCCTGGCCTGCCGAGCCTCCTGAACCCAGGGTTAATAACCCACCTTGCTACTCCGGGCAGCCCACTGAGTGCCGCTCCTTTCTCACGCAGTGTGAGATTGTGTTCTCTCTCCAACCCCACACATACTCTAGAGAGAGAGCTCGGGTTGCTTTCGTCATTTCACTCCTTACTGGCCGGGCTCGAGAATGGGGCACAGCTATCTGGGAGGCAAGGGCTGATTGCTCTAACAGATTCCAGAACTTTAAGGAGGAGATGATTCGGGTTTTTGACCGTTCAGTTTTTGGTGAGGAGGCTTCTAGGGCCCTGGCTTCCTTATGCCAAGGTGAACGGTCCATAACGGATTATTCCATTGAGTTTCGCACTCTTGCTGCCTCTAGTGAGTGGAACGAGCCGGCGCTGCTCGCTCGTTTTCTGGAGGGACTCCACGCAGTGGTTAAGGATGAGATTCTCTCCCGGGAGGTTCCTTCAGATGTGGACTCCTTGATTGCTCTCGCCATCCGCATAGAACGACGGGTAGATCTTCGTCACCGGGCTCGTGGAAGAGAGCTCGCATCAACGGTGTTTCCCTGCTCCGCATCGCAACCATCTCCCTCTGGCTTTGAGACTGAGCCCATGCAGCTGGGAGGGATTCGCATCTCGAATAAGGAGAGGGAACAGAGGATCACCAACCGCCTGTGCCTCTATTGCGGAGTTGCTGGACATTTTGTTATTTCATGTCCAGTAAGAGGCCAGAGCCCATCAGTAAGCGGAGGGCTACTGGTGAGCGCTACTACTCAGGTCCCTTCATCTAGATCTTGTACTACTATGTCGGTCCATCTACGCTGGACCGGTTCGGGTGCTACATGCAGTGCTTTGATTGACTCTGGGGCTGAGGGTTGTTTCATGGACGAAGCATGGGCTCGGAAACATAACATTCCTTTCAGACCGTTAGACAGGCCTACGCCCATGTTTGCCTTAGATGGTAGTCATCTTCCCAGTATCAAATTTGAGACACTACCTTTAACTCTCACAGTATCTGGTAACCACAGTGAGACTATGTCTTTTTTGATTTTCCGTTCACCGTTTACACCTGTTGTTTTGGGTCACCCCTGGCTTGTAAGTCATAATCCTTCTATTAATTGGTCTAGTAATTCTATCCTATCCTGGAACGTTTCTTGTCATGTGAAGTGTTTAATGTCTGCCATCCCTCCCATTTCTTCTGTCCCTACTTCTCAGGAGGAACCTGGCGATTTGACAGGAGTGCCGGAGGAATATCATGATCTGCGCACGGTCTTCAGTCGGTCCCGAGCCAACTCCCTTCCTCCTCACCGGTCGTATGATTGTAGTATTGATCTCCTTCCGGGGACCACTCCTCCTCGAGGTAGACTATACTCTCTGTCGGCTCCCGAACGTAAGGCTCTCGAGGATTATTTGTCTGTGTCTCTTGACGCCGGTACCATAGTGCCTTCTTCCTCTCCGGCCGGGGCGGGGTTCTTTTTGTTAAGAAGAAGGACGGTACTCTGCGCCCCTGCGTGGATTATCGAGGGCTGAATGACATAACGGTTAAGAATCGTTATCCGCTTCCCCTTATGTCATCAGCCTTCGAGATTCTGCAGGGAGCCAGGTGCTTTACTAAGTTGGACCTTCGTAACGCTTACCATCTCGTGCGCATCAGAGAGGGGGACGAGTGGAAAACGGCGTTTAATACTCCGTTAGGGCATTTTGAGTACCGGGTTCTGCCGTTCGGTCTCGCCAATGCGCCAGCTGTTTTTCAGGCATTAGTTAATGATGTTCTGAGAGACATGCTGAACATTTTTGTTTTTGTCTATCTTGACGATATCCTGATTTTTTCTCCGTCACTCGAGATTCATGTTCAGCACGTTCGACGTGTTCTACAGCGCCTTTTAGAGAATTGTCTCTACGTAAAGGCTGAGAAGTGCTCTTTTCATGTCTCCTCCGTTACTTTTCTCGGTTCCGTTATTTCCGCTGAAGGCATTCAGATGGATTCCGCTAAGGTCCAAGCTGTCAGTGATTGGCCCGTTCCAAGGTCACGTGTCGAGTTGCAGCGCTTCTTAGGTTTCGCTAATTTCTATCGGCGTTTCATTCGTAATTTCGGTCAAGTTGCTGCCCCTCTCACAGCTCTTACTTCTGTCAAGACGTGTTTTGAGTGGTCCGGTTCCGCCCAGGGAGCTTTTGATCTTCTAAAAGAACGTTTTACGTCCGCTCCTATCCTCGTTACTCCTGACGTCACTAGACAATTCATTGTCGAGGTTGACGCTTCAGAGGTAGGCGTGGGAGCCATTCTATCCCAGCGCTCCCAGTCTGACGATAAGGTTCATCCTTGCGCTTATTTTCTCATCGCCTGTCGCCATCTGAGCGCAACTATGATGTGGGTAACCGTGAACTGCTCGCCATCCGCTTAGCCCTAGGCGAATGGCGACAGTGGTTGGAGGGCGACCGTTCCTTTTGTCGTTTGGACAGACCATAAGAACCTTGAGTACATCCGTTCTGCCAAACGACTTAATGCCCGTCAAGCTCGTTGGGCGTTGTTTTTCGCTCGTTTCGAGTTTGTGATTTCTTACCGTCCGGGTAGCAAGAACACCAAGCCTGATGCCTTATCCCGTCTGTTTAGTTCTTCTGTGGCTTCTACTGATCCCGAGGGGATTCTTCCTTATGGGCGTGTTGTCGGGTTAACAGTCTGGGGAATTGAAAGACAGGTTAAGCAAGCACTCACGCACACTGCGTCGCCGCTTGTCCTAGTAACCTCCTTTTCGTTCCTGTTTCCACTCGTCTGGCTGTTCTTCAGTGGGCTCACTCTGCCAAGTTAGCGGGTCATCCCGGTGTTCGAGGCACTCTTGCGTCTATTCGCCAGCGCTTTTGGTGGCCGACTCAGGAGCGTGACACGCGCCGTTTCGTGGCTGCCTGTTCGGACTGCGCGCAGACTAAGTCGGGTAACTCTCCTCCTGCCGGTCGTCTCAGACCGCTCCCCATTCCTTCTCGACCATGGTCTCACATTGCCTTAGACTTCATTACCGGTCTGCCTTTGTCTGCGGGGAAGACTGTGATTCTGACGGTTGTCGATAGGTTCTCTAAGGCGGCACATTTCATTCCCCTCGCTAAACTTCCTTCCGCTAAGGAGACGGCACAAATCATTATTGAGAATGTATTCAGAATTCATGGCCTCCCGTTAGACGCCGTTTCAGACAGAGGTCCGCAATTCACGTCACAGTTTTGGAGGGAGTTCTGTCGTTTGATTGGTGCGTCCGTCAGTCTCTCTTCCGGGTTTCATCCCCAGTCTAACGGTCAAGCAGAGAGGGCCAATCAGACGATTGGTCGCATACTACGCAGCCTTTCTTTCAGGAACCCTGCGTCTTGGGCAGAACAGCTCCCCTGGGCAGAATACGCTCACAATTCGCTTCCTTCGTCTGCTACCGGGTTATCTCCGTTTCAGAGTAGTCTGGGTTACCAGCCTCCTCTGTTCTCATCCCAGCTTGCCGAGTCCAGCGTTCCCTCCGCTCAAGCGTTTGTCCAACGTTGTGAGCGCACCTGGAGGAGGGTGAGGTCTGCACTTTGCCGTTACAGGGCACAGACGGTGAGAGCCGCCAATAAACGCAGGATTAAGAGTCCAAGGTATTGTTGCGGCCAGAGAGTGTGGCTTTCCACTCGCAACCTTCCTCTTACGACAGCTTCTCGTAAGTTGACTCCGCGGTTCATTGGTCCGTTCCGTGTCTCCCAGGTCGTCAATCCTGTCGCTGTGCGACTGCTTCTTCCGCGACATCTTCGTCGCGTCCATCCTGTCTTCCATGTCTCCTGTGTTAAGCCCTTTCTTCGCACCCCCGTTCGTCTTCCCTCCCCCCTCCCGTCCTTGTCGAGAGCGCACCTATTTACAAGGTACATAAAATTATGGACATGCGTTCTCGGGGACGGGGTCACCAATACCTAGTGGATTGGGAGGGTTACGGTCCTGAGGAGAGGAGTTGGGTTCCGTCTCGGGGCGTGCTGGACCGTTCGCTCATCGATGATTTCCTCCGTTGCCGCCAGGATTCCTCCTCGAGTGCGCCAGGAGGCGCTCGGTGAGTGGGGGGTACTGTCATGTTTGTCATTTATTGTCATGTCTTGTCCCTGTGCTCCCCATGCTATTCGTTTCCCTCTGCTGGTCTTGTTTGGTTCTATCCCTCTCTCTCCCCCTCCCCTTTCACTCTCTCGCTCTCTCTTCTCTCTGTCGTTCCGTTCCTGCTCCCAGCTGTTCCTATTCCCCTAATCATCATTTAGCCTTCCCACACCTGTTCCCGATCCTTTCCCCTGATTAGACTCCCTATTTATTCCTTTGTTATCCGTTCCTGTTCCATCGGTTCCTTGTTTTGTATTCCATGCTGTGATTGCGTTTCGCCCTGTCCTGTCGTGTTTTTGCCGTGATTGTGTATCACCCTGTCCTGTCGTGTTTTGTGCCTTCTTCAGACGCTGCGTGTGAGCAGGTGTCTCAGTTGACTACGGCCTGCGCCTACCCGAGCGACCTGCAGTCTGTGGCCGCTTCTCCAGTTGTTTTCCCCTCTACTAATCTAGAGGATTTCAGTTATTCGGTTTTGAACATTAATAAACTCTG
>NW_025749805.1:7500-22474 GCF_021184085.1 Oncorhynchus gorbuscha | reverse complement strand
TATTGATAGTATACATTGTTATTGATAGTATATATTGTTATTGATAGTAAACATTATTATTGATAGTATACATTATTATTGACATTAGATATTGTTATTGATAGTATACATTATTATTGAGACTATACATTGTTATTGATAGTATACATTGTTATTGATAGTATACATAATTTTTGATAGTATACATTATTATTGAGAGTATACATTAGTATTGATAGTATACATTTGTTATTGATATGTCATGTGTGCGTACTAGTAGTGAAGTCAGGTGCAGGAGAGCAGAGATTTGTGAACAGGCGAACACTTTGAGGCAAAAGTGGAAAACGCGCAAAAAAAGTCACAATAATGTTTCACAATAAACATCTTCGTGAAAAATACCACAGAAAAAAACAAGCCAATCTGTCTCGTCAAAGATACACACGTAACACAAACAATCTTACACAAAGACATGAGGGGGAACAGAGGATCAAAATCATGCAGTGTGATTGGGGAATGAAAACCAGGTGTGCAGGGAACAAGACAAAACAAATGGATTCATGAAAAATGGAGCGGCAATGGCTAGAAAGCTGGTGACGTCGACGAACGAACGAACAAGGAGACGAGCCGACTTCGGCTGAAGTCGTGACAAGGAGACGAGCCCACTTCGGCCGAAGTCGTGACAAGGAGACGAGCCCACTTCGGCTGAAGTCGTGACAAGGAGACGAGCCCACTTCGGCCGAAGTCGTGACAAGGAGACGAGCCCACTTCGGCCGAAGTCGTGACAAGGAGACGAGCCCACTTCGGCCGAAGTCGTGACAAGGAGACGAGCCCACTTCGGCCGAAGTCGTGACAAGGAGACGAGCCCACTTCGGCTGAAGTGGTGACAAGGAGACGAGCCCACTTCGGCTGAAGTCGTGACAAGGAGACGAGCCCACTTCGGCTGAAGTCGTGACAAGGAGACGAGCCCACTTCGGCTGAAGTCGTGACAAGGAGACGAGCCCACTTCGGCTGAAGTGGTGACAAGGAGACGAGCCCACTTCGGCTGAAGTCGTGACAAGGAGACGAGCCCACTTCGGCTGAAGTCGTGACAAGGAGACGAGCCCACTTCGGCTGAAGTCGTGACAAGGAGACGAGCCCACTTCGGCTGAAGTCGTGACAAGGAGACGAGCCCACTTCGGCTGAAGTCGTGACAAGGAGACGAGCCCACTTCGGCTGAAGTCGTGACAAGGAGACGAGCCCACTTCGGCTGAAGTCGTGACAAGGAGACGAGCCCACTTTGGCTGAAGTCGTGACAAGGGAGACGAGCCCACTTCGGCTGAAGTGGTGACAAGGAGACGAGCCCACTTCGGCTGAAGTGGTGACAAGGAGACGAGCCCACTTCGGCTGAAGTGGTGACAAGGAGACGAGCCCACTTCGGCTGAAGTGGTGACAAGGAGACGAGCCCACTCGGCTGAAGTGGTGACAAGGAGACGAGCCCACTTCGGCTGAAGTCGTGACAAGGAGACGAGCCCACTTCGGCTGAAGTCGTGACAAGGAGACGAACCCACTTCGGCTGAAGTGGTGACAAGGAGACGAGCCCACTTCGGCTGAAGTGGTGACAAGGAGACGAGCCCACTTCGGCTGAAGTGGTGACAAGGAGACGAGCCCACTTCGGCTGAAGTGGTGACAAGGAGACGAGCCCACTTCGGCTGAAGTGGTGACAAGGAGACGAGCCCACTTCGGCTGAAGTGGTGACAAGGAGACGAGCCCACTTCGGCTGAAGTCGTGACAAGGAGACGAGCCCACTTCGGCTGAAGTGGTGACAAGGAGACGAGCCCACTTCGGCTGAAGTCGTGACAAGGAGACGAGCCCACTTCGGCTGAAGTCGTGACAAGGAGACGAGCCCACTTCGGCTGAAGTGGTGACAAGGAGACGAGCCCACTTCGGCTGAAGTCGTGACAAGGAGACGAGCCCACTTCGGCTGAAGTCGTGACAAGGAGACGAGCCCACTTCGGCTGAAGTCGTGACAAGGAGACGAGCCCACTTCGGCTGAAGTCGTGACAAGGAGACGAGCCCACTTCGGCTGAAGTCGTGACAAGGAGACGAGCCCACTTCGGCTGAAGTGGTGACAAGGAGACGAGCCCACTTCGGCTGAAGTGGTGACAAGGAGACGAGCCCACTTCGGCTGAAGTGGTGACAAGGAGACGAGCCCACTTCGGCTGAAGTGGTGACAAGGAGACGAGCCCACTTCGGCTGAAGTCGTGACAAGGAGACGAGCCCACTTCGGCTGAAGTCGTGACAAGGAGACGAGCCCACTTCGGCTGAAGTGGTGACAAGGAGACAAGCCCACTTCGGCTGAAGTCGTGACAAGGAGACGAGCCCACTTCGGCTGAAGTCGTGACAAGACATTAGATATTGTTATTGATAATATACATTATTATTGATAATTACATTATTATTGACATCAGATATTGTTATTGATAATATACATTATTATTGATAATTACATTATTATTGACATCAGATATTGTTATTGATAATATACATTATTATTGATAATTACATTATTATTGACATCAGATATTGTTATTGATAATATACATTATTATTGATAATTACATTATTATTGACATCAGATATTGTTATTGATAATATACATTATTATTGATAATTACATTATTATTGACATCAGATATTGTTATTGATAATATACATTATTATTGATAATTACATTATTATTGACATCATGTATTGTTATTGATAGTATACATTTTTTCACCCTTTGGATTAACTAATATCTACAAGAGAGGTGAAACTCTATCAAATCCAGTGTAATATTCTCTATGGTTTTCAATGAGACGCAATAATAATCTTCGGATCTCACGCTAGATTCAGATATGCTTCAATGCACCATGGTTCATCTCAGCCCTAACAATCTCCTCATCTGATTTGGTATAGCTTTTATTGGATGTTATTATTCCTTCTAAGAAAAGACAAACTGATATATTTATGAGCGATGGCAAAAGCAAGATGCAAAAGATGGTATAAAATACAGTATATAAAGATGTGATATGAGAAATGTAAGATATATAAACGTTATTTAAGTGGCATTTATAAAGTGGCTAATGATTTGAGTCTGTATGTACACTTGTCACGCCCTGGTCGAAGTATTTTGTGTTTATCTTCATGTATTGGGTCAGGCCAGGGTGTGGCATGGGGTTTTTGTATTGTGGTGTGTTTTGTCTTGGGGTTTTGGTGTTGGTATTGGGATTGTAGCTTAGTGGGGTATCTAGCAAAGTCTATGGCTGTCTGGAGTGGTTCTCAATCAGAGGCAGGTGTTTAATCGTTGTCTCTGATTGGGAACCATATTTAGGCAGCCATATTCTTTGAGTTTGTGGTGGGTGATTGTCCTTAGTGTCTTTGTTCCTGTCGCTGTGTTAGTTGACAAGTATAGGCTGCTTTGGTTTTCGTTACGTTTATTGTTTTGTAGTGTTTGTGTTTATTCGTGTTTACGCTGTTTATTAAACATGGATCGCAATCTACACGCTGCAGTTTGGTCCGACTCTCATTCATCACACCAAGAGAACCGTTACAACACTGATAATAGAACCATGTCCTGAAAAAATATTTAAATGATAAGATTATTATTTTTTTTTTTATGGGAAAATGGACAAAAAAAAGCTTTCCTTTGTAGAATAATTACAATTACAAAAAATGTATGGCACAACGTTTCTAAAATACCCGTAGGCTGGAATCAGTACAGAAATACCGAGCCTACAGAAAGTATTCGTAACCCTTATCAAATTTACCACCCACAAGTCAATACTTTGTAGAAGCACCTTTTGGCAGAGATTACAGCTGTGGATCTCTCTGGGTTAGTCTCTAAGAGCTTTCCACACATGGATTGGGCAACATTATACCCATAACATGATGCAGCCATCACAATGCAGCCATTAAACTCTGTAACTATTTTAAAGTCACCATTGGCCTCATGGTGAAATCCTTGAGCGGTTTCCATCCTTTCTGGCAACTGAGTTAGGAAGGACGCCTGTATCTTTGTAGTAACTGGGTGTATTGATACACTGAGTTAGGAAGGACACCTGTATCTTTGTAGTGACTGGGTGTATTGATACACTGAGTTAGGAAGGACGCCTGTATCTCTGTAGTGACTGGGTGTATTGATACACTGAGTTAGGAAGGACACCTGTATCTTTGTAGTGACTGGGTGTATTGATACACTGAGTTAGGAAGGACGCCTGTATCTCTGTAGTGACTGGGTGTATTGATACACTGAGTTAGGAAGGACGCCTGTATCTCTGTAGTGACTGGGTGTATTGATACACTGAGTTAGGAAGGACACCTGTATCTTTGTAGTGACTGGGTGTATTGATACACTGAGTTAGGAAGGACGCCTGTATCTCTGTAGTGACTGGGTGTATTGATACACTGAGTTAGGAAGGACGCCTGTATCTCTGTAGTGACTGGGTGTATTGATACACTGAGTTAGGAAGGACACCTGTATCTTTGTAGTGACTGGGTGTATTGATACACTGAGTTAGGAAGGACACCTGTATCTCTGTAGTGACTGGGTGTATTGATACACTGAGTTAGGAAGGACACCTGTATCTCTGTAGTGACTGGGTGTATTGATACACTGAGTTAGGAAGGACACCTGTATCTCTGTAGTGACTGGGTGTATTGATACACTGAGTTTGTCATGTTTGTCATTTATTATCTTGTCTTGTCCCTGTGCTCCCCATTCTATTCGTTTCCCTCTGCTGGTCTTATTAGGTTCTTTCCCTCTTTCTATCCCTCTCTCTCCCCCTCCCTCTCTCACTCTCTCGCTCTCTCTTCTCTCTATCGTTCCGTTCCTGCTCCCAGCTGTTCCTATTCCCCTAATCATCATTTAGTCTTCCCACACCTGTTCCCGATCCTTTCCCCTGATTAGAGTCCCTATTTCTTCCTTTGTGTTCCGTTCCTGTCCTGTCGGTTCCTTGTTTAGAATTCACCGTGCTGTGATTGTGTATCGCCCTGTCCTGTCGTGTTTTTGCCTTCATCAGATGCTGCGTGTGAGCAGGTGTCTCTGTCAGCTACGGCCTGCGCCTACCCGAAGCGACCTGCAGTCTGTGGCCGCTTCTCCTGTTATTCCCCTCTACAGACTAGAGGATTTCTGTTATTCCCTGTTTGGACATTTCCTGTTAAGGATTCAGGATTTGTCGTTTTCTGTTTGGACTTGAATAAACTCTGTTTCTGTTAAGTCGCTTTTGGGTCCTCTTTCACCTGCATGACAGAGTTAGGAAGGACGCCTGTATCTCTGTAGTGACTGGGTGTATTGATACACTGAGTTAGGAAGGACGCCTGTATCTTTGTAGTGACTGGGTGTATTGATACACGGAGTTAGGAAGGACACCTGTATCTTTGTAGTGACTGGGTGTATTGATACACTGAGTTAGGAAGGACGCCTGTATCTTTGTAGTGACTGGGTGTATTGATACACTGAGTTAGGAAGGACGCCTGTATCTTTGTAGTGACTGGGTGTATTGATACACTGAGTTAGGAAGGACGCCTGTATCTTTGTAGTGACTGGGTGTATTGATACACTGAGTTAGGAAGGACACCTGTATCTTTGTAGTGACTGGGTGTATTGATACACTGAGTTAGGAAGGACACCTGTATCTTTGTAGTGACTGGGTGTATTGATACACTGAGTTAGGAAGGACACCTGTATCTTTGTAGTGACTGGGTGTATTGATACACTGAGTTAGGAAGGACGCCTGTATCTCTGTAGTGACTGGGTGTATTGATACACTGAGTTAGGAAGGACACCTGTATCTTTGTAGTGACTGGGTGTATTGATACACTGAGTTAGGAAGGACGCCTGTATCTCTGTAGTGACTGGGTGTATTGATACACTGAGTTAGGAAGGACACCTGTATCTTTGTAGTGACTGGGTGTATTGATACACTGAGTTAGGAAGGACGCCTGTATCTCTGTAGTGACTGGGTGTATTGATACACTGAGTTAGGAAGGACACCTGTATCTTTGTAGTGACTGGGTGTATTGATACACTGAGTTAGGAAGGACACCTGTATCTTTGTAGTGACTGGGTGTATTGATACACTGAGTTAGGAAGGACGCCTGTATCTCTGTAGTGACTGGGTGTATTGATACACTGAGTTAGGAAGGACACCTGTATCTTTGTAGTGACTGGGTGTATTGATACACTGAGTTAGGAAGGACGCCTGTATCTCTGTAGTGACTGGGTGTATTGATACACTGAGTTAGGAAGGACACCTGTATCTTTGTAGTGACTGGGTGTATTGATACACAGAGTTAGGCAGGACGCCTGTATCTTTGTAGTGACTGGGTGTATTGATACACTGAGTTAGGAAGGACGCCTGTATCTTTGTAGTGACTGGGTGTATTGATACACTGAGTTAGGAAGGACACCTGTATCTCTGTAGTGACTGGGTGTATTGATACACTGAGTTAGGAAGGACGCCTGTATCTTTGTAGTGACTGGGTGTATTGATACACTGAGTTAGGAAGGACACCTGTATCTCAGTGATCAGTGTATTGATACACCATCCAAAGTGTTATTAACAACAGTATCATGCTCAAAGGATACTCAAAGGATATATATATATATGTTTTTTTACCCATCTACCAATAGAAATTTTCTTGTCTTGGAAAACCTCCCTGGTCTTTGACATCTGTGTTTTGAAATCTAATGCCTGACTGCGGACTCCATAATTATCCATGTGTGGGGCACAGCTGTGAGGTGGTCATTCAACAACCATGTTAAACACTATTATTGTACACAGAGCGGATCCATGTGTAACAGAATAACTTTACGCCTGGCCCTCGCCCATACCCGGGCGCGAACCAGGACCTCTGCACACACGACAACAGTCACCTCGAATCATCGTTACCATCGCTCCACAAAAGCACGTTTGCAGAGCAAGGGGAACTACTACTGCAAGGTCTCAGAGCAAGTGACGAACCGATTGAAACGCTTTAGCGCACACCGCTAACTGGTTAGCTTATACATCCGTTACACATGCAACTTATTTTGTGACTTGTTCAGCGTTTCTCCTTTACTGAATTTAACAAAGGGGTTGAATACATATTGACTATTATATTATTATTATTATTATTTTTTTATTATTATTTTTTTAAATTAATTTGTAAAAATGTATAAAAACACAAGTACACTTTGACATTATAGGATATTGTGTGTAGCCCGTGAAGAAACCATTTTTAATTCAGACTGTAAAACAACTAACTGTGGAACAAGTCAAGGAGTGTGAATATTTTCTGGAGGAACTGTAGATAGCATTTCTTAAGGATTGTAATGAGGCTCCAAATTGATATGGTCCATTTCAATTAAGTGATAATTATCCTAAGTGCCCCCAAAAATACAAAACTAAATGAAGGTCTTAAATTAACCGGATGGATGAGGAGAACAAGAAATGGCTCCTGACTCGCCTCTCTCGCGGTTGGTTGACAGGCAGGCCAGAAGAGGAATGGATGTTCTCCGTGACTTCAACAAACCGTCATCTTCCCAACTCCACACACCCAGGACTCTATCTGTGACACACCATACTCTGCCCGGTCACTGGTAAAGACAGGGTTTTCCTTCTAGTGTGTATGGGTATATGAGTCTACTGGTTGGTTTGCCTTCTAGTGTGTATGGGTATAAGGAGTCTACTGGCTGGTTTGCCTTCAGTGTGTATGGGTATATGAGTCTACTGGCTGGTTTGCCTTCAGTGTGTATGGGTGGTAAGGAGTCTACTGTAGGTATAGGACAGAAACAGACATGGTTTGCCTTCTAGTATTGTAACTTTAATGTGTTTGAGTTAATGTTTAAGTTTATTTTGAGCTGTATCTGTAAAGATATTTCTTTAGATTTATTTGCATATGTAATTGTATTGGGTTGTGTGAATTACGCTGACTGCAAGTCCCAGAATGCCTTGCAGAGGAATGAGTGATAACGTCAATTATGTGCAGGTGCGAGTGATTGTAGCTGACTCTTCCGACAGCATCTTACCTGCATTGCTCTGTACCAAAACCATTGTTGTTAAATGTAACGTAAAACAAGTATTCTTACTAAAAGAAGCTTTCTTATCAAATCCGACGTCCCAAGTCAACTAAGAAGTTAGCAAATCTAAAACCTAGTGTATGGGTATATGAGTCTACTGGTTGGTTTACCTTCTAGTGTGTATGGGTATATGAGTCACTGGTTGGTTTGCCTTAGTGTGTATGGGTATATAGTCTACTAAGGGCTTTGCCTTCTAGTGTGTATGGGCATATGAGTCTACTGGTTGGTTTGTCTTCTAGTGTGTATGGGTATATGAGTCTACTGTAGGTATAGGAGAGAAGCTTATTGGATAACCCTCCTTTGTCAATATGATGGAAGCTTATTGGATAACCCTCCTCTGTCAATATGATGGAAGCATACCACCCTGCAACATACCACCCAACAATATACCACCAACAATATACCACCCTGCAACATACCACCCAACAGCATACCACCCAGAAACATACCACCCAGCAACATACCACCCAACAGCATACCACCCAGCAACATACCACCCAACAGCATACCACCCAACAGCACACCACCCTGCAACATACCACCCAACATCATACCACCCAACAGCATACCACCCAGCAACATACCACCCAACATCATACCACCCAACAGCATACCACCTCGCAACATACCACCCTGCAAGATGTACCACCCAGCAACATACCTTCACCCTGCAACATACCACCCAGCAACATACCACCCTGCAACATACTCACCAACATCATACCACCCAACAGCATACCACCCTGCAACATACCACCCAGCAACATACCACCCTGCAAGATACCACCCAGCAACATACCACCCTGCAAGATACCACCCTGCAAGATACCACCCAGCAACATACCACCCTGCAACATACCACCCAGCAACATACCACCCTGCAAGATACCACCCAGCAACATACCACCCTGCAAGATACCACCCTGCAAGATACCACCCAGCAACATACCACCCAGCAACATACCACCCAGCAACATACCACCCAGCAACATACCACCCTGCAACATACCACCCTGCAACATACCACCCAACATAGAGTTGAAATGAGACAGCTGAAATGAGACAGCTGAAATGAGTTTATTGATAACCCAGAGCAGGTTCAGATACTACCTACATCAGAGCAGGTCCAGATACTACCTACATCAGGTGGGCTCCAGATACTACCTACAGCAGAGCAGGTTCAGATACTACCTACATCAGAGCAGGTCTACATACTACCTACACCAGAGCAGGTCTAGATACTACCTACATCAGGCCTCAGATACTACCTACACCAGAGCAGGTCTAGATACTACCTACATCAGGTCTAGATACTACCTACAGCAGAGCAGGTCTAGATACTACCTACATCAGAGCAGGTCCAGATACTCACCCATCAGAGTGAGGTCTAGATACTACCTACATCAGAGCAGGTCTAGATACTACCTACATCAGAGACAGGTCTAGATACTACCTACATCAGAGCAGGTCTAGATACTACCTACATCAGAGCAGGTCTAGATACTACCTACATCAGGTCTAGATACTACCTACAGCAGAGCAGGTCTCAGATACTACCTACATCAGAGCAGGTCTACATACTACCTACACCAGAGCAGGTCTAGATACTACTGTTACATCAGGCTAGATACTACCTACACCAGAGCAGGTCTAGATACTACCTACATCAGGTCTAGATACTACCTACAGCAGAGCAGGTCTAGATACTACCTACATCAGAGCAGGTCTAGATACTACCCACATCAGAGCAGGTCTAGATACTACCTACATCAGAGCATAGGTCTAGATACTACCTACATCAGAGCAGGTCTAGATACTACCTACATCAGAGCAGGTCTAGATACTACCTACATCAGAGCAGGTCCAGATACTACCTACATCAGAGCAGGTCTAGATACTACCTACACTGCCAGAGCAGGCTCCAGATACTACCTACAGCAGTCTAGATACTACCTACAGCAGAGCAGGTCTAGATACTACCTACATCAGAGCAGGCTAGATACTACCTACATCAGAGCAGGTCTAGATACTACCTACACACAGAGCAGGTCTAGATACTACCTACACCAGAGCAGGTGGTCTAGATACTACCTACATCAGGTCTAGATACTACCTACAGCAGAGCAGGTCTAGATACTACCTACATCAGAGCAGGTCTAGATACTACCTACATCAGAGCAGCAGGTCTAGATACTACCTACATCAGAGCAGGTCTAGATACTACCTACATCAGAGCAGGTCTAGATACTACCTACATCAGAGCAGGTCTAGATACTACCTACATCAGAGCAGGTCTAGATACTACCTACATCAGGTCTAGATACTACCTACAGCAGAGCAGGTCTAGATACTACCTACATCAGAGCAGGTCTACATACTACCTACACCAGAGCAGGTCTAGATACTACCTACATCAGGTCTAGATACTACCTACACCAGAGCAGGTCTAGATACTACCTACATCAGGTCTAGATACTACCTACAGCAGAGCAGGTCTAGATACTACCTACATCAGAGCAGGTCTAGATACTACCTACATCAGAGCAGGTCTAGATACTAGATAGATACTACCTACATCAGAGCAGGTCTAGATACTACCTACATCAGAGCAGGTCTAGATACTACCTACATCAGAGCAGGTCTAGATACTACCTACATCAGAGCAGGTCTAGATACTACCTACACCAGAGCAGGTCTAGATACTACCCACAGCAGGTCTAGATACTACCTACAGCAGAGCAGGTCTAGATACTACCTACATCAGAGCAGGTCTAGATACTACCTACATCAGAGCAGGTCTAGATACTACCCACACCAGAGCAGGTCTAGATACTACCTACATCAGAGTTAGGCCTAGATACTACCTACATCAGAGCAGGTCTAGATACTACCTACATCAGAGCAGGTCTAGATACCACTCACATCAGAGCAGGCTCAGATACTACCTTACACCAGAGCAGGTCTAGATACTACCTACAGCAGGTCTAGATACTACCTACAGCAGAGCAGGTCTACATACTACCTACACCAGAGCAGGTCTAGATACTACCTACAGCAGGTCTAGATACTACCTACAGCAGAGCAGGTCTACATACTACCTACACCAGAGCAGGTCTAGATACTACCTACATCAGGTCTAGATACTACCTACACCAGAGCAGGTCTAGATACTACCTACATCAGGTCTAGATACTACCTACAGCAGAGCAGGTCTAGATACTACCTACATCAGAGCAGGTCTAGATACTACCTACATCAGAGCAGGTCTCAGATACTACCTACATCAGAGCAGGTCTAGATACTACCTACATCAGAGCAGGTCTAGATACTACCTACATCAGAGCAGGTCTAGATACTACCTACATCAGAGCAGGTCTAGATACTACCTACATCAGGTCTAGATACTACCTACAGCAGAGCAGGTCTAGATACTACCACATCAGAGCAGGTCTAGATACTACCTACATCAGGTTCAGATACTACCTACAGCAGAGCAGGTCTAGATACTACCTACATCAGAGCAGGTCTACATACTACCACACCAGGGCAGGTCTAGATACTACCTACATCAGGTCTAGATACTACCTACAGCAGAGCAGGTCTAGATACTACCTACATCAGAGCAGGTCTAGATACTACCTACATCAGAGCAGGTCTAGATACTACCTACATCAGAGCAGGTCTAGATACTACCTACATCAGAGCAGGTCTAGATACTACCTACATCAGAGCAGAGGTCTAGATACTCACTCTACATCAGAGCAGGTCTAGATACTACCTACATCAGGTCTAGATACTACCTACAGCAGAGCAGGTCTAGATACTACCCACATCAGAGCAGTCTACATACTACCTACACCAGAGCAGGTCTAGATACTACCCTACATCAGAGCAGGTCTAGATACTACCTACATCAGAGCAGGTCTAGATACTACCTACATCAGAGCAGGTCTAGATACTACCTACATCAGAGCAGGTCTAGATACTACCTACATCAGAGCAGAGGTCTGATACTACCTACATCAGAGCAGGTCTAGATACTACCTACATCAGAGCAGGTCTAGATACTACCTACACCAGAGCAGGTCTAGATACTACCTACAGCAGGTCTAGATACTACCTACAGCAGAGCAGGTCTAGATACTACCTACATCAGAGCAGGTCTAGATACTACCTACATCAGAGCAGGTCTAGATACTACCACACCAGAGCAGGTCTAGATACTACCTATGCAGCAGGTCTAGATACTACCTACAGCAGAGCAGGTCTAGATACTACCTACATCAGAGCAGGTCTAGATACTACCTACATCAGAGCAGGTCTAGATACTACCTACACCAGAGCAGGTCTAGATACTACCTACATCAGAGCAGGTCTAGATACTACCTACATCAGAGCAGGTCTAGATACTACCTACATCAGAGCAGGTCTAGATACTACCTACATCAGAGCAGGTCTAGATACTACCTACACCAGAGCAGGTCTAGATACTACCTACAGCAAGTCTAGATACTACCTACAGCAGAGCAGGTCTACATACTACCTACACCAGAGCAGGTCTAGATACTACCTACAGCAGGTCTAGATACTACCTACAGCAGAGCAGGTCTACATACTACCTACACCAGAGCAGGTCTAGATACTACCTACATCAGAGCAGGTCTAGATACTACCTACATCAGAGCAGGTCTAGATACTACCTACATCAGGTCTAGATACTACCTACAGCAGAGCAGGTCTAGATACTACCTACATCAGAGCAGGTCTACATACTACCTACACCAGAGCAGGTCTAGATACTACCTACATCAGAGCAGGTCTAGATACTACCTACATCAGAGCAGGTCTAGATACTACCTACATCAGAGCAGGTCTAGATACTACCTACATCAGAGCAGGTCTAGATACTACCTACATCAGAGCAGGTCTAGATACTACCTACATCAGAGCAGGTCTAGATACTACCTACATCAGAGCAGGTCTAGATACTACCTACACCAGAGCAGGTCTAGATACTGCCTACAGCAGGTCTAGATACTACCTACAGCAGAGCAGGTCTAGATACTACCTACATCAGAGCAGGTCTAGATACTACCTACATCAGAGCAGGTCTAGATACTACCTACACCAGAGCAGGTCTAGATACTACCTACAGCAGGTCTAGATACTACCTACAGCAGAGCAGGTCTAGATACTACCTACATCAGAGCAGGTGTAGATACTGCCTACATCAGAGCAGGTCTAGATACTACCTACACCAGAGCAGGTCTAGATACTACCTACATCAGAGCAGGTCTAGATACTACCTACATCAGAGCAGGTCTAGATACTACCTACATCAGAGCAGGTCTAGATACTACCTACATCAGAGCAGGTCTAGATACTACCTACACCAGAGCAGGTCTAGATACTACCCCTACAGCAGGTCTAGATACTACCTACAGCAGAGCAGGTCTACATACTACCTACACCAGAGCAGGTCTAGATACTACCTACAGCAGGTCTAGATACTACCTACAGCAGAGCAGGTCTACATACTACCTACACCAGAGCAGGTCTAGATACTACCTACATCAGGTCTAGATACTACCTACACCAGAGCAGGTCTAGATACTACCTACAGCAGGTCTAGATACTACCTACAGCAGAGCAGGTCTAGATACTACCTATATCAGAGCAGGTCTAGATACTACCTACACCAGAGCAGGTCTAGATACTACCTACATCAGAGCAGGTCTAGATACTACCTACATCAGAGCAGGTCTAGATACTACCTACACCAGAGCAGGTCTAGATACTACCTACAGCAGAGCAGGTCTACATACTACCTACACCAGAGCAGGTCTAGATACTACTTACATCAGGTCTAGATACTACCTACATCAGAGCAGGTCTGATACTACCTACACCAGAGCAGGTCTAGATACTACCTATATCAGAGCAGGTCTAGATACTACCTACACCAGAGCAGGTCTAGATACTACCTACATCAGAGCAGGTCTGATACTACCTACATCAGAGCAGGTCTAGATACTACCTACAGCAGAGCAGGTCTAGATACTACCTACATCAGAGCAGGTCTCAGATACTACCTACATCAGAGCAGGTCTAGATACTACCTACATCAGAGCAGGTCTAGATACTACCTACATCAGAGCAGGTCTAGATACTACCTACATCAGAGCAGGTCTAGATACTACCTACATCAGGTCTAGATACTACCTACAGCAGAGCAGGTCTAGATACTACCTACATCAGAGCAGGTCTACATACTACCTACACCAGAGCAGGTCTAGATACTACCTACATCAGGTCTAGATACTACCTACACCAGAGCAGGTCTAGATACTACCTACATCAGGTCTAGATACTACCTACAGCAGAGTCTAGATACTACCTACATCAGAGCAGGTCTAGATACTACCTACATCAGAGCAGGTCTAGATACTACCTACATCAGAGCAGGTCTAGATACTACCTACATCAGAGCAGGTCTAGATACTACCTGCATCAGAGCAGGTCTAGATACTACCTATCAGAGCAGGTCTAGATACTACCTACACCAGAGCAGGTCTAGATACTACCTACAGCAGGTCTAGATACTACCTACAGCAGAGCAGGTCTACATACTACCTACACCAGAGCAGTCTAGATACTACCTACAGCAGGTCTAGATACTACCTACAGCAGAGCAGGTCTACATACTACCTACACCAGAGCAGGTCTAGATACTACCTACATCAGGTCTAGATACTACCTACAGCAGAGCAGGTCTAGATACTACCTATATCAGAGCAGGTCAGATACTACCTACACCAGAGCAGGTCTAGATACTACCTACATCAGAGCAGGTCTAGATACTACCTACATCAGAGCAGGTCTAGATACTACCTACACCAGAGCAGGTCTAGATAC
>NW_025749805.1:0-2500 GCF_021184085.1 Oncorhynchus gorbuscha | reverse complement strand
TATGTGAGTGACTACCTGTGTACAGGTGTATGTGAGTGACTACCTGTGTACAGGTGTATGTGAGTGACTACCTGTGTACAGGTATAGGTGCTAGGCTTTAGGAGACTTGTGTGAATAAAGGAACATATCAATCACATCCAACATATATATATATACACAGTGCCTTGCGAAAGTATTCGGCCCCCTTGAACTTTGCGACCTTTTGCCACATTTCAGGCTTCAAACATAAAGATATAAAACTTTATTTTTTTTAAAGAATCAACAACAAGTGGGACACAATCATGAAGTGGAACGACATTTATTGGATATTTCAAACTTTTTTAACAAATCAAAAACGGAAAAATTGGGCTGCAAAATTATTCTGCCCCTTTACTTTCAGTGCAGCAAACTCTCTCCAGAAGTTCAGTGAGGATCTCTGAATGATCCAATGTTGACCCAAATGACTAATGATGATAAATACAATCCACCTGTGTGTAATCAAGTCTCCGTATAAATGCACCTGCACTGTGATAGTCTCAGAGGTCCGTTAAAAGCGCAGAGAGCATCATGAAGAACAAGGAACACACCAGGCAGGTCCGAGATACTGTTGTGAAGAAGTTTAAAGCCGGATTTGGATACAAAAGATTTCCCAAGTTTTAAACATCCCAAGGAGCACTGTGCAAGCGATAACATTGAAATGGAAGGAGTATCAGACCACTGCAAATCTACCAAGAACTGGCCATCCCTCTAAACTTTCAGCTCATACAAGGAGAAGACTGATCAGAGATGCAACCAAGAGGCCCATGATCACTCTGGATGAACTGCAGAGATCTACAGCTGAGGTGGGAGACTCTGTCCATAGGACAACAATCAGTCGTATATTGCACAAATCTGGCCTTTATGGAAGAGTGGCAAGAATAAAGCCATTTCTTAAAGATATCCATAAAAAGTGTCGTTTAAAGTTTGCCACAAGCCACCTGGGAGACACACCAAACATGTGGAAGAAGGTGCTCTGGTCAGATGAAACTAAAATTGAACTTTTTGGCAACAATGCAAAATGTTATCTTTGGCGTAAAAGCAACACAGCTCATCACCCTGAACACAACATCCCCACTGTCAAACATGGTGGTGGCAGCATCATGGTTCGGGCCTGCTTTTCTTCAGCAGGGACAGGGAAGATGGTTAAAATTGATGGGAAGATGGATGGAGCCAAATACAGGACCATTCTGGAAGAAAACCTGATGGAGTCTGCAAAAGACCTGAGACTGGGACGGAGATTTGTCTTCCAACAAGACAATGATCCAAAACATAAAGCAAAATCTACAATGGAATGGTTCAAAAATAAACATATCCAGGTGTTAGAATGGCCAAGTCAAAGTCCAGACCTGAATCCAATCGAGAATCTGTGGAACTGAAAACTGCTGTTCACAAATGCTCTCCATTCATTCTCCTCACTGACCTCGAGCTGTTTTGCAAGGAGGAATGGAAAAAATTTCAGTCTCTCGATGTGCAAAACTGATAGAGACATACCCCAATCGACTTACAGCTGTAATCACAGCAAAAGGTGGCGCTACAAAGTATTAACTTAAGGCGGCTGAATAATTTTGCACGCCCAATTTTTCAGTTTTTGATTTGTAAAAAAAGTTTGAAATATCCAATAAATGTCGTTCCACTTCATGATTGTGTTCCACTTGTTGTTGATTCTTCACAATAAAATACAGTTTTATATCTTTATGTTTGAAGCCTGAAATGTGGCAAAAGGTCGCAAAGTTCAAGGGGGCCGAATACTTTCGCAAGGCACTGTATATATATATATATACGTATATATATATAGTACCTGTCAATAGTTTGGACACACCTACTCATTCAGAGGTTTTTCTTTATTTGACTATTTTCTACATTGTAGAATAATAGTGAAGACATCAATACAATGAAATAACACATAACGAATTATGAAATAACCTGCTGTAATGTCAACCTGTTGTGATGTCAACCTGTTGTAATGTCAACCTGTTGTAATGTCAACCTGTTGTCAGGTCAACCTGTTGTAATGTCAACCTGTTGTCAGGTCAACCTGTTGTAATGTCAACCTGTTGTCAGGTCAACCTGTTGTAATATCAACCTGTTGTAATGTCAACCTGTTGTAATGTCAACCTGTTGTAATGTCAACCTGTTGTCATGTCAACCTGTTGTCATGTCAACCTGTTGTAATGTCAACCTGTTGTAATGTCAACCTGTTGTCATGTCAACCTGTTGTAATGTCAACCTGTTGTAATGTCAACCTGTTGTCATGTCAACCTGTTGTAATGTCAACCTGTTGTAATATCAACCTGTTGTAATGTCAACCTGTTGTAATGTTATAACCTGTTGTAATGTCAACCTGTTGTAATGTTATAACCTGTTGTCATGTCAACCTGTTGTAATGTAATAACCTGTTGTAATGTCAACCTGTTGTAATGTCAACCTGTTGTAATGTAATAACATGTTGTAATGTCAACCTGTTGTGATGTCAACCTGTTGT
>NW_025749804.1:0-22476 GCF_021184085.1 Oncorhynchus gorbuscha | reverse complement strand
ACACTCCCAATTAATACAAACCCCAATACGAAATACAACATATAAACCCATGTCACACCCTGGCCTACCCAAACATATAACAAAAACACAAGATACAATGACCAAGGCGTGACAACGTCACTCGTTCTGAGACCTTGAAGTAGTTGTTTGTGGAGCAATGGGTAACAATGCTTTGTGGGTGTCAGTTGTTGATGCGTGCAGAGGGTCCCTGGTTTGAGCCCAGGTAGGTGCGAGGAGAGGGACGGAAGCTATACTGTTACACTAGGAACAGTGGGTTAACTGCCTTGTTCAGGGGCAGAATGACAGATTTTTACCTTGTCAGCTCAGGGGATTCGATCTTGCAATCTTTCCGTTGCTATACAAATCAAATTTCAAATCAAATCAAATGTATTTATATAGCCCTTCGTACATCAGCTGATATCTCAAAGTGCTGTACAGAAACCCAGCCTAAAACCCCAAACAGCAAGCAATGCAGGTGTAGAAGCACGGTGGCTAGGGAAAACTCCCTAGAAAGGCCAGAACCTAGGAAGAAACCTAGAGAGGAACCAGACTATGAGGGGTGGCCAGTCCTCTTCTGGCTGTGCTGGGTGGAGATTATAACAGAACATGGCCAAGATGTTCAAATGTTCATAGATGACCAGCAGGGTTAAATAATAATAATCACAGGCAGAACAGTTGAAACTGGAGCAGCAGCACGGCCACGTGGACTGGGGACAGCAAGGACTCATCATGTCAGGTAGTCCTGAGGCATGGTCCTAGGGCTCAGGTCCTCCGAGAGAGAGAGAAAGAAAGAGAGAAAGAGAGAATTAGAGAGAGCATACTTAAATTCACACAGGACACCGGATAGGACAGGAGAAGTACTCCAGATATAACAAACTGACCCTAGCCCCCGACACATAAACTACTGCAGCATAAATACTGGAGGCTGAGACAGGAGGGGTCAGGAGACTCTGTGGCCCCATCCGATGACACCCCCCGGACAGGGCTAAACAGGAAGGATATATAGTAGTCCAACGCTCTATCCACTAGGCTACCTGCCACCTGAATGTTGGAAGAAAGAAACTCAAACTACTGTATTTATTTGGTCTTTATTTGCAGAACTCAAACATAAGTACTTCTATAATTGGAAGTAACGATAAAAAAAATGTAACAGATAGTGGATTCTGTATTTAGAAAGCTTTTATGTAGTAAAAACACAAACAAGGGGAAGGAAGCGAGCTTCTTGCCTTGTGAGGCTGTCAGTGGTTTCATGTGCTGTCATTGACACACTGTCATTGACACTGACCCAACTCCAGCCATTTTAATAATGGGAATTGATGGGAAATTATGTAAATATATCACTAGCCACTTTAAACAATGCTACCTTATATAATGTTACTTACCCTACATTATTCATCTCATATGCATATGTATATACTGTACTCTACATCATCGACTGCATCCTTATGTAATACTTGTATCACTAGCCACTTTAACTATGCCACTTTGTTTACTTTGTCTACACACTCATCTCATATGTATATACTGTACTCGATACCATCTACTGTATGCTGCTCTGTACCATCACTCATTCATATATCCTTATGTACATATTCCTTATCCCCTTACACTGTGTATAAGACAGTAGTTTTGGAATTGTTAGTTAGATTACTTGTTGGTTATCACTGCATTGTCGGAACTAGAAGCACAAGCATTTCGCTACACTCGCATTAACATCTGCTAACCATGTGTATGTGACAAATAACATTGGATTTGATTTGATTTGATTTGTGCTGTCAGTGGTTCCATGTGCTGCCAGTGGTTCCATGTGCTGCCAGTGGATCCATGTGCTGCCAGTGGTTCCATGTGCTGTCAGTGGTTCCATGTGCTGCCAGTGGTTCCATGTGCTGTCAGTGGTTCCATGTGCTGTCAGTGGTTCCATGTGCTGTCAGTGATTCCATGTGCTGTCAGTACACTGTCTTCCTTTCCTCTTCACTGTGGGGCGGCAGGGTGGCCTAGTGGTTAGAGTGTAGAGGCGGCAGGGTGGCCTAGTGGTTAGAGTGTAGAGGCGGCAGGGTGGCCTAGTGGTTAGAGTGTAGAGGCGGCAGGGTGGCCTAGTGGTTAGAGTGTAGAGGCGGCAGGGTGGCCTAGTGGTTAGAGTGTAGAGGCGGCAGGGTGGCCTAGTGGTTAGAGTGTAGAGGCGGCAGGGTAGCCTAGTGGTTAGAGTGTTGTACTGGTAACCGAAAGGTTGCAAGTTCAAACCCCCAAGCTGACAAGGTACAAATCTGTCGTTCTGCCCCTGAACAGGCAGTTAACCCACTGTTCCTAGGCCGTCATTGAAAATAAGAATTTGTTCTTAACTGACTTGCCTAGTAAAATAAAGGTAAAAAATAAAAACTGTGTAAGTATTTGCTTGATAGTATCTAGAAAAATGTACTTTAAAACATTTTTGTATTTATTTATTTTTTATTTATCTAAAACCCAATTTTGCGATTTACAGATATACGGTTCAACGTGATGCTCATAACACTTTTTAATGTTCATGAATAAAGCATTTATAATTTGTTTTTTTATATAACTATTATTAAATAAGTATTGCATTGTTTGTAACAATGTATCATTAAGTACTATAAGCGTTACATTTAAGTAGGATTTGTACCATTCAGCATAATTTATGAAGCATGACTAAGCATTTATAACCATGAATAAGCATTTATAAAAATGAATAAGCATTTATAACCATGTATAAGCATTTATAACCATGAATAAGCATTTATAACCATGAATAAGAATTTATAACCATGGAAAAGCATTTATAACCATGAATAAGCATTGATAACCATGAATAAGCATTTATAATCATGAATAAGCATTTATAACCATATATAAGCATTTATAACCATGTAATTGCATTTATAACCATGAATAAGCATTTATAACCATGTATAAGCATTTATAACCATGAATAAGCATTTATAACCATGTATAAGCATTTATAACCATGAATAAGCATTTATAACAATGTATAACCATGAATAAGCATTTATAACCATGAATAAGCATTTATAACCATGAATAAGAATTTATAACCATGTATAAGCATTTATAAGCATGAATAAGCATTTATAACTATGTATAAGCATTTATAAGCATTTATAACCATATATACGCATTTATAACCATATATAAGCATTTATAAGCATGAATAAGCATTTATAACCATGAATAAGCATTTATAATCATTAATAAGCATTTATAACAATGTATAACCATGAATAAGCATTTATAACCATGAATAAGCATTTATAACCATGAATAAGCATTTATAACCATGTATAAGCATTTATAAGCATGAATAAGCATTTATAACCATGTATAAGCATTTAATAATAATAATAATAATATATGCCATTTGCTTAGACGCTTTTATCCAAAGCGACTTACAGTCATGTGTGCATACATTCTACGTATGGGTGGTCCCGGGATCGAACCCACTACCCTAGCGTTAGCGCCATGCTCTACCAACTGAGCTACAGAAGGACCACTATAACCATATATAAGCATTTATAACCATATATAAGCATTTATAAGCATGAATAAGCATTTATAACCATGAATAAGCATTTATAACCATGTATAAGCATTTATAACCATATATAATAGCTCATTCAGAAAGTTAGTATTAAGTGTGTTAGGCTAGAGTTACACGAAGCAACATTCATACAATTTTTGTTGCAGTCAACTTTGCTGTTACAAGAAGCAACTCAAATGCAATAAAAATTGCCAATCAACTTGGGGCTCCCGGTGGCATGACAACTGGTCGGAGTTCTGAAATACAAACCTTCGAATGGATCATGTGACAAAGCATTAGTTTTGATTGGCTGTTGCTAGTTGCACAAAGTTAACCTTTTTTGTAACTGGAAGCAAACAAGTTGCAGATGAGTTTCACGAAGCAATCAAGAACTCTGCAAGCAACTAAAATGGTGTGAAAGTTGGTTAGCGTAACTCAGCCTTACAGATATACTGTCTGTTAAGTTTTCCTTTTGTGTTGCTGAAACACATCAGAAAGTTGGTTAGCGTAACTCCAGCCTTACAGATACTCTTTGTTAAGTTTTACTTTTCGTTTTGTGTTGCTGGAAACACATCCAGAAAGTGCAAAGGATAAACCAAACAAATAAATAGACACATTTTTACCCATTAATGTTTTGGCTGCAAGACCAATGAAACAAAAAGCTGTTGAAAACAGGATAGAAACATTTAATTTTTGTGTTTAGACTGAAGGAGCGACGGGCCACATTCTCTGGAGCCACTCGGTTGTGTTTAGAAACACACAATAAATGATCAGCAATATTGACAACACTGACCTGTATACCACCTGTACTCTGAGGGACATCCCCACCTACATCTGGTTGAAGAACGGACATGCTCTGAGTGGGCTCACTGCTCAACAACACTCTTGTCTTGGCTAGAAAGGAAGACGGCTACTCCTGTGCTGTTTAAGGCTACAAGAATGTCCATGTTCTGTGTTCTGTGTTCTGGATCTCTGGATCAGAAGTGTATGAGTTTGACCATCCGATCACGAGCATTTCGCTACACTTGCATTTGCCAACCATGTGTATGTGACCAATACAAATTTGATTTGATTTTGTGCCTTGAAGGGGTCGTTTGTGGACATGTCCTCCACTTACACCAATCCCAATTGGCAGAACGTAACATAACTACTCTGGTTTATTAATCAATGGGAGTCTGGCGTGACTCAAAATCTGACCTTGAACCTACATTATGAGGGTCGTGTGGAGTACAGTGGGACCACAGAACATTCTACCCTGGGAATCGTTGCCCTGAGAGACGAGGACTTCAGCTGAGTTCAAGTTCAGGTGAAGAACACAGTACGTGGCCAGAATTTTTCTCTCCTGGATCAACTCTGGTCTATCACAGACCTGCAAGTGAAGTGAACATAGCCACTCTAGTCACATCAACTGCGGGACAGAGAGTGACACTGACCTGTAGCACCTCCTGCAGTCTTGAGTGACAACTCAAGCCTTCATCTGGTACAAGAACGGACAGCCTCTTACCAACCGAAAGAGCAAAAATATCCACACCAAGAGCCTGTACATAGAACCAGTCAGCAGTGAGGATGTAGACAGCTACTTCTGTGCTGTAGAAGGCTATGTAGATATCTGCTCTCCTGAAGAGTGTCTTAATGTCACATATGACCCAAAGAATAACTTCGTGTCAATCAGTCCCTCTAGTGAAATAGTGGAGGTCAGTTCAGTGAATCTGTACTGCAGCAGTGATGTCAACCCATCACTAACATCTGATACACCTGGTACACGAAGAACCTCACCAAAAGCATCCGGACAGAGTTACACAATCACTAACATCAGCTTTGAAGACAGAGGAGAATATTACTGTGAGGCCCGGAATGAAGGAGGAGCTTTGAATTCTACAGTGTCTTCCTAGGTTCCTGTGTTGGGAGTGGCGGCAGTCCTGGCTGCTGGAGATCTACTAGTCCTCACCTACCACACACTGAAGAGGAGATCCACGAGAGGAAGTGAGGTATACACAGCCCTTCAGAGAGACGCTAAGCCCTAAGTGTATGAAACCATCCAGAGTAGAGAACCACCACCGAACCTGGACTGAAGAGAACCTCCACCGAACCTGGACTGAAGAGAACCTCCACCGAACCTGGACTGAAAAGAACCACCACCGAACCTGGACTGAAGAGAACCACCACCAAACCTGGACTGAAGAGAACCCCCACCGAACCTGGACTGAAGAGAATTTACCGAACCTGGACTGAAGAGAACCCCCACCGAACCTGGACTAGGGAACCCCACTGTACCTGGACTGAAGAACCACCACAGAGCCTAGACTGAAGAGAGACAAGAGCCTAGACTGAAGAGAACCACCACCGAACCTGGACTGAAGGGAACCCACACCGTACCTGGACTGAAGGAACCACCAAGAGCCTAGACCAGAGAACCACCACCCGAACCTGGACTGAAGAGAACCACCATAGAGACTGAAGAGAAGCACCAAGAGCCTGGACTGAAGGGAACCCCCACCGAGACCTGGACTGAAGAGATCACCACAGCGCCTGGACTGAAGAGAACCACCACCGAACCTGGACTGAAGAGAACCACCAAAGAGCCTAGACCGAAGAGAACCACCACAGAACCTGGACTGAAGAAACCACCCCTGAACATGGACTGAAGAAACCACCAAAGAGTCTAGACTGAAGAGAACCACCACCGAACCCTGGACTGAAGAACCACCCCTGAACATGGACTGGAGGAACCACCACCGAACCTGGACTGAAGAGAACCACCACCGAACCTGGACTGAAGAGAAGCAAAGAGCCTGGACTGAAGAGAAGCACCAAAGAGCCTGGACGGGGCCGAGAACCACCATAGAACCTGGACTGAAGAGAACCACCAAGAACCTGGACCTGAAGAGCTGTGGCACAGAAAACTACGGCACCAAATCAAAGACAGGTCTCACCCTCTATTCTCCTGCTATCACATTCGTTACCTAGGATCGTTTAAGATCATGCATCTGTTCTTACTCTTCGGATTTCTCATTTGACGGTTGATTACATAATGCATTTTCTCAGCTAACATTGAAGAATGGTGCTAATAGCTTTTAATGTTTTGCTCTTGCAACAAGTGTACATGTAATGTTTTTGTTGTTTTTTTGCATGACCGTGCAAATGATTTGTGAACATGACTATATATTGTTACTATAACGTTATAACGTTACTACATTGGCACTATATTGCTAGACACGCTTGTTTTATAATTAAACTACACACACACACACACACACACACACACACACACACACACACACACACACACACACACACACACACACACACACACACACACACACACACACACACACACACACACACACACACACACACACACACACACACACACACTGGTGGTGCGCTGGACAGCTTTTTGTTCACCCACACCTGCCAGCAATTCCTAATAACCCGTCTGCAACTTCCTTACGATATGTGATAAAGTGAAAATCAGATGCCCGCTCCAGACCCGAACCCGCTAATACAGAACATGCTGTTCAGTCATGAGATGACGGAAAACAAAATTGGACAGACTTTTTTTTTAGATTGGCCTACGTTTCTGCTTAGAATTTCTAACATTTTGCTAAGCTATTTGTTAGACATCTTTGTCTCTAATTAGACACATGAAGCTTCTCTTCTGTCATTACTTGTTGCCCTAGAAGACTAAATAAACACTTGCTCACCAGAATAATGTCATCCAGTTGATAGAATGAATGCTTCCATCTACTTGACATCAGTAAAGTTTGTTTTCTCTTTCCTCTGCTTCTCTCGAGGCAAAGACATATAGGGAAATCAGTTTGATTAGTATTAAGGAAATGAAAAGATGTTTAAACGACCCAACATGTTTTTGATAAGATTTCAGTTCGGCTTCAATTTTATTTCATGTGGTTTGAAATACTATCCCAGGTTTCATGATGCTGATAAAGATCGCACCGCCATCTTTACAGACGGTCCCTAACCACGCTATCAGCTTTTATGATGCTGATAAAGATAGCACTGCCACCTTTACAGACGGTCCCTAACCACGCTATCAGCTTTTATGATGCTGATAGAGATAGGCACTGCCACCTTTACAGACGGTCCCTAACCACGCTATCAGCTTTTATGACTCTGATAAAGGTATATAATTTTACTGCAAGAAATGCTTAATTCTGCAGCAGTTAATCTTATGTGAGGCTATGTGAGAGGTGAGTAGCCAGGCTACTATTCCATTTAATCCATCTAAACAATACAGTTCCATTGACTTGCCATTTTAAAGTCCCCGTCTCGTTACTGTAGAATTTGTATAGCACCTCACATTGAACGTAGCTAACACATAACTACTACTGCTACTACTGCTACTGTCCTCGTTTACCATTTATCCAAATCTTTCCCCAACATTAGACTACTGTTCTGGTCCTCTCTTCAACCACATACTACTGTTCTGGTCCTCTCTTCAACCACATACTACTGTTCTGGTCCTCTCTTCAACCACAGACTACTGTTCTGGTCCTCTCTTCTACAACATTAGACTACTGTTCTGGTTCAACTCTCTTCTACAACATTAGACTCATGTTCTGGTCCTCTCTTCTACAACATTAGACTACTGTTCTGGTCCTCTCTTCTACAACATTAGACTATGTTCTGGTCCTCTCTTCTACAACATTAGACTACTGTTCTGGTCCTCTCTTCAACCATAACATTAGACTACTGTTCTGGTCCTCTCTTCTACAACATTAGACTACTGTTCTGGTCCTCTCTTCTACAACATTAGACTACTGTTCTGGTCCTCTCTTCTACAACATTAGACTCATGTTCTGGTCCTCTCTTCTACAACATTAGACTACTGTTCTGGTCCTCTCTTCTACAACATTAGACTACTGTTCTGGTCCTCTCTTCTACAACATTAGACTACTGTTCTGTTCCTCTCTTCTATAACATTAGACTCATGTTCTGGTCCTCTCTTCTACAACATTAGACTACTGTTCTGTTCCTCTCTTCTACAACATTAGACTACTGTTCTGTTCTCTCTTCTACAACATTAGACTCATGTTCTGGTCCTCTCTTCTATAACATTAGACTACTGTTCTGGTCCTCTCTTCTACAACATTAGACTCACTGTTCTGGTCCTCTCTTCTACAACATTAGACTACTGTTCTGTTCCTCTCTTCTACAACATTAGACTACTGTTCTGTTCCTCTCTTCTACAACATTAGACTCATGTTCTGTCCTCTTCTATAACATTAGACTACTGTTCTGGTCCTCTCTTCTATAACATTAGACTCATGTTCTGGTCCTCTCTTCTACAACATTAGACTACTGTTCTGGTCCTCTCTTCTACAACATTAGACTACTGTTCTGTTCCTCTCTTCTACAACATTAGACTCATGTTCTGGTCCTCTGACTACTGTTCTGGTCCTCTCTTCTACAACATTAGACTACTGTTCTGTTCCTCTCTTCTACAACATTAGACTACTGTTCTGGTCCTCTCTTCTACAACATTAGACTCCTGTTCTGGTTCCTCTCTTCTACAACATTAGACTACTGTTCTGGTCCTCTCTTCTACAACATTAGACTACTGTTCTGGTCCTCTCTTCTACAACATTAGACTACTGTTCTGGTCCTCTCTTCTACAACATTAGACTACTGTTCTGGTCCTCTCTTCTACAACATTAGACTACTGTTCTGGTCCTCTCTTCTACAACATTAGACTACTGTTCTGGTCCTCTCTTCTACAACATTAGACTATGTTCTGTCCTCTCTTCTACAACATTAGACTACTGTTCTGTCCTCTCTTCTATAACATTGACTACTGTTCTGTCCTCTCTTCTACAACATTAGACTACTGTTCTGGTCCTCTTCTTCTACAACATTCTGGTCCTCTCTTCTACAACATTAGACTATGTTCTGGTCCTCTCTTCTATAACATTAGACTACTGTTCTGGTCCTCTCTTCTACAACATTAGACTCATGTTCTGGTCCTCTCTTCTACAACATTAGACTACTGTTCTGGTCCTCTCTCTACAACATTAGACTACTGTTCTGGTCCTCTCTTCACAACATTAGACTACTGTTCTGTTCCTCTCTTCTACAACATTAGACTCATGTTCTGGTCCTCTTCTACAACATTAGACTACTGTTCTGGTCCTCTCTTCTACAACATTAGACTCATGTTCTGGTCCTCTCTTCTACAACATTAGACTACTGTTCTGGTCCTCTCTTCTATAACATTAGACTATGTTCTGTCCTCTTCTACAACATTAGACTCATGTTCTGGTCCTCTTCTACAACATTAGACTACTGTTCTGGTCCTCTCTTCTACAACATTAGACTACTGTTCTGGTCCTCTCTTCTATAACATTAGACTACTGTTCTGGTCCTCTCTTCTACAACATTAGACTACTGTTCTGGTCCTCTCTTCTATAACATTAGACTCATGTTCTGGTCCTCTCTTCTACAACATTAGACTACTGTTCTGGTCCTCTCTTCTATAACATTAGACTACTGTTCTGGTCCTCTCTTCTACAACATTAGACTACTGTTCTGGTCCTCTCTTCTATAACATTAGACTACTGTTCTGGTCCTCTCTTCTACAACATTAGACTACTGTTCTGGTCCTCTCTTCTATAACATTAGACTCATGTTCTGGTCCTCTCTTCTACAACATTAGACTACTGTTCTGGTCCTCTCTTCTACAACATTAGACTACTGTTCTGGTCCTCTCTTCTATAACATTAGACTACTGTTCTGGTCCTCTCTTCTACAACATTAGACTACTGTTCTGGTCCTCTCTTCTATAACATTAGACTCATGTTCTGGTCCTCTCTTCTACAACATTAGACTACTGTTCTGGTCCTCTCTTCAACCACAGACTACTGTTCTGGTCCTCTCTTCAACCACAGACTACTGTTCTGGTCCTCTTCAACCACAGACTTTCTGGTCACCTCTTCTACAACATTAGACTACTGTTCTGGTCCTCTCTTCTACAACATTAGACTCATGTTCTGGTCCTCTCTTCTACAACATTAGACTACTGTTCTGGTCCTCTCTTCTACAACATTAGACTACTGTTCTGGTCCTCTCTTCTACAACATTAGACTACTGTTCTGGTCCTCTCTTCTACAACATTAGACTACTGTTCTGGTCCTCTCTTCTACAACATTAGACTCATGTTCTGGTCCTCTTCTACAACATTAGACTACTGTTCTGGTCCTCTCTTCTATAACATTAGACTACTGTTCTGGTCCTCTCTTCTACAACATTAGACTACTGTTCTGGTCCTCTCTTCTACAACATTAGACTACTGTTCTGGTCCTCTCTTCTACAACATTAGACTACTGTTCTGGTCCTCTCTTCTATAACATTGGACATGTTCTGTCCTCTTCTACAACATTAGACTACTGTTCTGTTCCTCTCTTCTACAACATTAGACTACTGTTCTGGTCCTCTTTCTACAACATTAGACTACTGTTCTGGTCCTCTCTTCTACAACATTAGACTACTGTTCTGTCCTCTCTTCTACAACATTAGACTACTGTTCTGGTCCTCTCTTCTACAACATTAGACTACTGTTCTGGTCCTCTCTTCTACAACATTAGACTACTGTTCTGGTCCCTCCTACAACATTAGACTCATGTTCTGGTCCTCTTTCTACAACATTAGACTACTGTTCTGGTCCTCTCTTCTATAACATTAGACTACTGTTCTGGTCCTCTCTTCTACAACATTAGACTACTGTTCTGGTCCTCTCTTCTACAACATTAGACTACTGTTCTGGTCCTCTCTTCTACAACATTAGACTCATGTTCTGGTCCTCTTCTACAACATTAGACTACTGTTCTGGTCCTCTCTTTCTACAACATTAGACTACTGTTCTGGTCCTCTCTTCTACAACATTAGACTCATGTTCTGGTCCTCTTCTACAACATTAGACTACTGTTCTGGTCCTCTCTCTTCTATAACATTGGACTCATGTTCTGTCCTCTCTTCTACAACATTAGACTACTGTTCTGTTCCTCTCTTCTACAACATTAGACTCATGTTCTGGTCCTCTCTTCTACAACATTAGACTACTGTTCTGGTCCTCTTCTATAACATTGACTCATGTTCTGGTCCTCTCTTCTACAACATTAGACTACTGTTCTGGGTCACTCTTCTATAACATTAGACTCATGTTCTGGTCCTCTTCTACAACATTAGACTACTGTTCTGGTCCTCTCTTCAACCACAGACTACTGTTCTGGTCCTCTCTTCAACCACAGACTACTGTTCTGGTCCTCTCTTCAACCACAGACTACTGTTCTGGTCACCTCTTCTACAACATTAGACTACTGTTCTGGTCCTCTCTTCTACAACATTAGACTCATGTTCTGTCCTCTTTCTACAAACATTAGACTACTGTTCTGTCCTCTTTCTACAACATTAGACTCATGTTCTGGTCCTCTCTTCTACAACATTAGACTACTGTTCTGGTCCTCTCTACAACATTAGACTCATGTTCTGGTCCTCTTCTACAACATTAGACTACTGTTCTGGTCCTCTTTCTACAACATTAGACTACTGTTCTGGTCCTCTTCTACAACATTAGACTCATGTTCTGGTCCTCTTCTACAACATTAGACTACTGTTCTGGTCCTCTTCTATAACATTGGACTCATGTTCTGTCCTCTCTTCTACAACATTAGACTACTGTTCTGTTCCTCTTCTACAACATTAGACTCATGTTCTGTCCTCTCTTCTACAACATTAGACTACTGTTCTGGTCCTCTCTTCTATAACATTGGACTCATGTTCTGTCCTTCTCTTCTACAACATTAGACTACTGTTCTGGTCACCTCTTTCTATAACATTAGACTCATGTTCTGGTCCTCTCTTTCTACAACATTAGACTACTGTTCTGGTCCTCTCTTCAACCACAGACTACTGTTCTGGTCCTCTTTCAACCACAGACTACTGTTCTGGTCCTCTTCAACCACAGACTACTGTTCTGGTCACCTCTTCTACAACATTAGACTACTGTTCTGGTCCTCTCTTCTACAACATTAGACTCATGTTCTGGTCCTCTCTTCTACAACATTAGACTCATGTTCTGGTCCTTCTTCTACAACATTAGACTACTGTTCTGGTCCTCTCTTCTACAACATTAGACTACTGTTCTGTCCTCTTTCTACAACATTAGACTACTGTTCTGGTCCTCTCTTCTACAACATTAGACTCATGTTCTGGTCCTTCTTCTACAACATTAGACTACTGTTCTGGTCCTCTCTTCTACAACATTAAACTACTGTTCTGGTCCTCTTCTACAACATTAGACTACTGTTCTGGTCCTCTTCTACAACATTAGACTACTGTTCTGGTCCTCTCTTCTATAACATTGGACTCATGTTCTGGTCCTCTTCTACAACATTAGACTACTGTTCTGTTCCTCTTCTACAACATTAGACTACTGTTCTGGTCCTCTCTTCTACAACATTAGACTACTGTTCTGGTCCTCTCTCTACAACATTAGACTACTGTTCTGGTCCTCTTCACAACATTAGACTACTGTTCTGGTCCTCTCTTTCTACAACATTAGACTACTGTTCTGGTCCTCTTCAACCACAGACTACTGTTCTGGTCCTCTCTTCTACAACATTAGACTACTGTTCTGGTCCTCTCTTCAACCACAGACTACTGTTCTGGTCCTCTCTTCAACCACAGACTACTGTTCTGGTCCTCCTTCTACAACATTAGACTCATGTTCTGTCCTCTCTTCTACAACATTAGACTACTGTTCTGGTCCTCTTCTACAACATTAGACTACTGTTCTGTCCTCTCTTCTACAACATTAGACTACTGTTCTGGTCCTCTCTTCTATAACATTAGACTACTGTTCTGTCCTTCAACCACAGACTACTGTTCTGTCCTCTCTTCAACCACAGACTACTGTTCTGGTCCTCTCTTCAACCACAGACTACTGTTCTGGTCCTCTCTTCTACAACATTAGACTACTGTTCTGGTCCTCTTCAACCACAGACTACTGTTCTGGTCCTCTTTCAACCACAGACTACTGTTCTGGTCCTTCTTCTTCTACAACATTAGACTACTGTTCTGTCCTTCTTCTACAACATTAGACTACTGTTCTGGTCCTTCTTCTACAACATTAGACTACTGTTCTGGTCCTCTTCTACAACATTAGACTACTGTTCTGGTCCTCTCTTCTACAACATTAGACTACTGTTCTGGTCCTCTCTTCTACAACATTAGACTACTGTTCTGGTCCTCTCTTCAACCACAGACTACTGTTCTGGTCCTCTCTTCAACCACAGACTACTGTTCTGGTCCTCTCTTCAACCACAGACTACTGTTCTGGTCACCTCTTCTACAACATTAGACTACTGTTCTGGTCCTCTCTTCTACAACATTAGACTTTGTTCTGGTCCTCTTCTACAACATTAGACTACTGTTCTGGTCCTCTTTCTACAACATTAGACTCATGTTCTGGTCCTCTCTTCTACAACATTAGACTACTGTTCTGGTCCTCCTTCTACAACATTAGACTACTGTTCTGTCCTCTCTTCTACAACATTAGACTACTGTTCTGGTCCTCTCTTCTACAACATTAGACTCATGTTCTGGTCCTCTTTCTACAACATTAGACTACTGTTCTGGTCCTCTTCTACAACATTAGACTACTGTTCTGGTCCTCTCTTCTACAACATTAGACTACTGTTCTGGTCCTCCTTCTACAACATTAGACTACTGTTCTGGTCCTTCTTCTATAACATTGACCATGTTCTGGTCCTCTCTTCTACAACATTAGACTACTGTTCTGTTCCTCTCTTCTACAACATTAGACTACTGTTCTGTCCTCTCTTCTACAACATTAGACTACTGTTCTGGTCCTCTCTCTACAACATTAGACTACTGTTCTGGTCCTCTTCTACAACATTAGACTACTGTTCTGTCCTCTCTACAACATTAGACTACTGTTCTGGTCCTCTTTCAACCACAGACTACTGTTCTGGTCCTCTCTTCTACAACATTAGACTACTGTTCTGGTCCTCTCTTCAACCACAGACTACTGTTCTGGTCCTCTCTTCAACCACAGACTACTGTTCTGGTCCTCTCTTCTACAACATTAGACTCATGTTCTGGTCCTCTCTTCTACAACATTAGACTACTGTTCTGGTCCTCTCTTCTACAACATTAGACTACTGTTCTGGTCCTTCTCTTCTACAACATTAGACTACTGTTCTGGTCCTCTTCTATAACATTAGACTACTGTTCTGTCCTTTCAACCACAGACTACTGTTCTGGTCCTCTTCAACCACAGACTACTGTTCTGGGTCCTCTCTTCAACCACAGACTACTGTTCTGGTCCTCTTCTTCTACAACATTAGACTACTGTTCTGGTCCTCTCTTCAACCAGACTACTGTTCTGGTCCTCTCTTCAACCACAGACTACTGTTCTGGTCCCTCTTCTACAACATTAGACTACTGTTCTGGTCCTCTCTTCTACAACATTAGACTACTGTTCTGGTCCTCTCTTCTACAACATTAGACTACTGTTCTGGTCCTCTCTTCTACAACATTAGACTACTGTTCTGGTCCTCTTCTACAACATTAGACTACTGTTCTGTCCTCTTCTACAACATTAGACTACTGTTCTGGTCCTCTTCTACAACATTAGACTACTGTTCTGGTCCTCTCTTCTACAACATTAGACTACTGTTCTGGTCCTCTCTTCTACAACATTAGACTACTGTTCTGGTCCTCTCTTCTACAACATTAGACTACTGTTCTGTCCTCTCTTCTACAACATTAGACTACTGTTCTGGTCCTCTCTTCTACAACATTAGACTACTGTTCTGGTCCTCTCTTCTACAACATTAGACTACTGTTCTGGTCCTCTCCTACAACATTAGACTCATGTTCTGGTCCTCTCTTCTACAACATTAGACTACTGTTCTGTCCTCTTCTACAACATTAGACTACTGTTCTGGTCCTCTTCAACCAGACTACTGTTCTGGTCCTCTCTTCTACAACATTAGACTACTGTTCTGGTCCTCTCTTCAACCACAGACTACTGTTCTGGTCCTCTCTTCAACCACAGACTACTGTTCTGGTCCTCTTTCTACAACATTAGACTCATGTTCTGTCCTCTTTCTACAACATTAGACTACTGTTCTGGTCCTCTCTTCTACAACATTAGACTACTGTTCTGGTCCTCTCTTCTACAACATTAGACTACTGTTCTGGTCCTCTCTTCTATAACATTAGACTACTGTTCTGGTCCTCTCTTCAACCACAGACTACTGTTCTGGTCCTCTCTTCAACCACAGACTACTGTTCTGGTCCTCTCTTCAACCACAGACTACTGTTCTGGTCCTCTCTTCTACAACATTAGACTACTGTTCTGGTCTCTTTCAACCACAGACTACTGTTCTGGTCCTCTCTTCAACCACAGACTACTGTTCTGGTCCTCTCTTCTACAACATTAGACTACTGTTCTGGTCCTCTCTTCTACAACATTAGACTACTGTTCTGGTCCTCTCTTCTACAACATTAGACTACTGTTCTGGTCCTCTCTTCTACAACATTAGACTACTGTTCTGGTCCTCTTTCTACAACATTAGACTACTGTTCTGTCCTCTCTTCTACAACATTAGACTACTGTTCTGGTCCTCTCTTCTATAACATTAGACTACTGTTCTGGTCCTCTCTTCTACAACATTAGACTACTGTTCTGGTCCTCTCTTCTACAACATTAGACTACTGTTCTGGTCTCTCTTCTACAACATTAGACTACTGTTCTGGTCCTCTCTTCTACAACATTAGACTACTGTTCTGGTCCTCTCTTCACCACAACATTAGACTACTGTTCTGGTCCTCTCTTCTACAACATTAGACTACTGTTCTGGTCCTCTCTTCTACAACATTAGACTACTGTTCTGGTCCTCTCTTCTACAACATTAGACTACTGTTCTGGTCCTCTCTTCTACAACATTAGACTACTGTTCTGGTCCTCTCTTCTACAACATTAGACTACTGTTCTGGTCCTCTCTTCTACAACATTAGACTACTGTTCTGGTCCTCTCTTCTACAACATTAGACTCATGTTCTGGTCCTCTCTTCTACAACATTAGACTCATGTTCTGGTCCTCTCTTCTACAACATTAGACTACTGTTCTGGTCCTCTCTTCTACAACATTAGACTACTGTTCTGGTCCTCTCTTCTACAACATTAGACTACTGTTCTGGTCCTCTCTTCTACAACATTAGACTCATGTTCTGGTCCTCTCTTCTACAACATTAGACTCATGTTCTGGTCCTCTCTTCTACAACATTAGACTACTGTTCTGGTCCTCTCTTCTACAACATTAGACTACTGTTCTGGTCCTCTCTTCTACAACATTAGACTACTGTTCTGGTCCTCTCTTCTACAACATTAGACTCATGTTCTGGTCCTCTCTTCTACAACATTAGACTCATGTTCTGGTCCTCTCTTCTACAACATTAGACTACTGTTCTGGTCCTCTCTTCTACAACATTAGACTACTGTTCTGGTCCTCTCTTCTACAACATTAGACTACTGTTCTGGTCCTCTCTTCTACAACATTAGACTACTGTTCTGGTCCTCTCTTCTACAACATTAGACTACTGTTCTGGTCCTCTCTTCTACAACATTAGACTACTGTTCTGGTCCTCTCTTCTACAACATTAGACTACTGTTCTGGTCCTCTCTTCTACAACATTAGACTACTGTTCTGGTCCTCTCTTCTACAACATTAGACTACTGTTCTGGTCCTCTCTTCTACAACATTAGACTACTGTTCTGGTCCTCTCTTCTACAACATTAGACTCATGTTCTGGTCCTCTCTTCTACAACATTAGACTACTGTTCTGGTCCTCTCTTCTACAACATTAGACTACTGTTCTGGTCCTCTCTTCTACAACATTAGACTACTGTTCTGGTCCTCTCTTCTACAACATTAGACTACTGTTCTGGTCCTCTCCTCTATTTAATTTCAAATGTCCATTTCGCAACTTTTCTCTTATTGAATTAAACTCTGACATCATTGTCCTTTTTTGGCCTCAGTGGATCAACGTTAACTTTCTCTGCTCCAAGTTTCCAAAAGCATTTGGCATCTTAGAGTTAGGCCGTAGAGCTGAGACTACACACTAGATACAGTTAGACTCTATAGCTGAGACTACACACTAGATACAGTTAGACTCTATAGCTGAGACAACACACTAACACTAGATACAGTTAGACTCTATAGCTGAGACAACACACTAGATACAGACTCTATAGCTGAGACTACACACTAGATACAGTTAGACTCTATAGCTGAGACAACACACTAACACTAGATACAGCTAGACTCTATAGCTGAGACTACACACTAACACTAGATACAGACTCTATAGCTGAGACTACACACTAACACTAGATACAGACTCTATAGCTGAGACTACACACTAACACTAGATACAGTTAGACTCTATAGCTGAGACTACACACTAGATACAGTTAGACTCTATAGCTGAGACAACACACTAACACTAGATACAGCTAGACTCTATAGCTGAGACTACACACTAACACTAGATACAGACTCTATAGCTGAGACTACACACTAACACTAGATACAGACTCTATAGCTGAGACTACACACTAACACTAGATACAGTTAGACTCTATAGCTGAGACTACACACTAGATACAGTTAGACTCTATAGCTGAGACTACACACTAACACTAGATACAGACTCTATAGCTGAGACTACACACTAGATACAGTTAGACTCTATAGCTGAGACAACACACTAACACTAGATACAGCTAGACTCTATAGCTGAGACTACACACTAACACTAGATACAGACTCTATAGCTGAGACTACACACTAGATACAGTTAGACTCTATAGCTGAGACTACACACTAGATACAGTTAGACTCTATAGCTGAGACTACACACTAGATACAGTTAGACTATATAGCTGAGACTACACACTAGATACAGTTAGACTCTATAGCTGAGACAACACACTAGATACAGTTAGACTCTATAGCTGAGACTACACACTAGATACAGTTAGACTCTATAGCTGAGACTACACACTAGATACAGTTAGACCCTATAGCTGAGACTACACACTAGATACAGTTAGACTCTATAGCTGAGACTACACACTAGATACAGTTAGACTCTATAGCTGAGACTACACACTAGATACAGTTAGACTCTATAGCTGAGACTACACACTAGATACAGTTAGACTCTATAGCTGAGACAACACACTAGATACAGACTCTATAGCTGAGACAACACACTAGATACAGTTAGACTCTATAGCTGAGACTACACACTAGATACAGTTAGACTCTATAGCTGAGACAACACACTAACACTAGATACAGCTAGACTCTATAGCTGAGACTACACACTAACACTAGATACAGACTCTATAGCTGAGACTACACACTAACACTAGATACAGACTCTATAGCTGAGACTACACACTAACACTAGATACAGTTAGACTCTATAGCTGAGACTACACACTAGATACAGTTAGACTCTATAGCTGAGACAACACACTAACACTAGATACAGCTAGACTCTATAGCTGAGACTACACACTAACACTAGATACAGACTCTATAGCTGAGACTCTAACACTAGCAGACTCTATAGCTGAGACTACACACTAACACTAGATACAGTTAGACTCTATAGCTGAGACTACACACTAGATACAGTTAGACTCTATAGCTGAGACTACACACTAACACTAGATACAGACTCTATAGCTGAGACTACACACTAGATACAGTTAGACTCTATAGCTGAGACAACACACTAACACTAGATACAGCTAGACTCTATAGCTGAGACTACACACTAACACTAGATACAGACTCTATAGCTGAGACTACACACTAGATACAGTTAGACTCTATAGCTGAGACTACACACTAGATACAGTTAGACTCTATAGCTGAGACTACACTAGATACAGTTGACTATATAGCTGAGACTACACACTAGATACAGTTAGACTCTATAGCTGAGACAACACACTAGATACAGTTAGACTCTATAGCTGAGACTACACACTAGATACAGTTAGACTCTATAGCTGAGACTACACACTAGATACAGTTAGCTGAGACTACACACTAGATACAGTTAGACTCTATAGCTGAGACTACACACTAGATACAGTTAGACTCTATAGCTGAGACTACACACTAGATACAGTTAGACTCTATAGCTGAGACTACACACTAGATACAGTTAGACTCTATAGCTGAGACAACACACTAGATACAGACTCTATAGCTGAGACAACACACTAGATACAGTTAGACTCTATAGCTGAGACTACACACTAGATACAGTTAGACTCTATAGCTGAGACAACACACTAACACTAGATACAGCTAGACTCTATAGCTGAGACTACACACTAACACTAGATACAGTTAGACTCTATAGCTGAGACTACACACTAACACTAGATACAGTTAGACTCTATAGCTGAGACTACACACTAACACTAGATACAGTTAGACTCTATAGCTGAGACTACACACTAGATACAGTTAGACTCTATAGCTGAGACTACACACTAGATACAGTTAGACTCTATAGCTGAGACTACACACTAGATACAGTTAGACTCTATAGCTGAGACTACACACTAGATACAGTTAGACTCTATAGCTGAGACTACACACTAGATACAGTTAGACTCTATAGCTGAGACTACACACTAGATACAGTTAGACTCTATAGCTGGTACAACACACTAGATACAGCTAGACTCTATAGCTGAGACTACACACTAGATACAGTTAGACTCTATAGCTGAGACTACACACTAGATACAGTTAGACTCTATAGCTGAGACAACACACTAGATACAGTTAGACTCATATAGCTGAGACAACACACTAGACAGTTAGACTCTATAGCTGAGACTACACACTAGATACAGTTAGACTCTATAGCTGAGACAACACACTAGATACAGTTAGACTCTATAGCTGAGACTACACACTAACACTAGATACAGTTAGACTCTATAGCTGAGACTACACACTAGACACAGTTAGACTCTATAGCTGAGACAACACACTAGATACAGTTAGACTCTCTATAGCTGAGACTACACACTAGATACAGTTAGATCTCTATAGCTGAGACTACACACTAGATACAGTTAGGACTATATAGCTGAGACTACACACTAGATACAGTTAGACTCTATAGCTGAGACAACACACTGTGATACAGTTAGACTCTATAGCTGAGACTACACACTAGATACAGTTAGGACTCTATAGCTCGAGACTACACACTAGATACAGTTAGACCCTATAGCTGAGACTACACACTAGATACAAGGACTCTATAGCTGAGACTACACACTAGATACAGTTAGACTCTATAGCTGAGACTACACACTAGATACAGTTAGACTCTATAGCTGAGACTACACACTAGATACAGTTAGACTCTATAGCTGAGACAACACACTAGATACAGACTCTATAGCTGAGACAACACACTAGATACAGTTAGACTCTATAGCTGAGACTACACACTAGATACAGTTAGACTCTATAGCTGAGACAACACACTAACACTAGATACAGCTAGACTCTATAGCTGAGACTACACACTAACACTAGATACAGTTAGACTCTATAGCTGAGACTACACACTAACACTAGATACAGTTAGACTCTATAGCTGAGACTACACACTAACACTAGATACAGTTAGACTCTATAGCTGAGACTACACACTAGATACAGTTAGACTCTATAGCTGAGACTACACACTAGATACAGTTAGACTCTATAGCTGAGACTACACACTAGATACAGTTAGACTCTATAGCTGAGACTACACACTAGATACAGTTAGACTCTATAGCTGAGACTACACACTAGATACAGTTAGACTCTATAGCTGAGACTACACACTAGATAGACTCTGGTCCTTCTGTAGCTCAGTTGGTAGAGCATGGCGCTTGTAACGCCAGGGTAGTGGGTTCGATCCCCGGGACCACCCATACGTAGAATGTATGCACACATGACTGTAAGTCGCTTTGGATAAAAGCGTCTGCTAAATGGCATATATTATTATTATTATTATTATATTATTATTATTATTATTATTATTATTATTATTATTATTATTATTATAGATACAGTTAGACTCTATAGCTGGTACAACACACTAGATACAGCTAGACTCTATAGCTGAGACTACACACTAGATATGTCATGTTTGTCATTTATTATCATGTCTTGTCCCTGTGCTCCCCATTCTATTCGTTTCCCTCTGCTGGTCTTATTAGGTTCTTTCCCTCTTTCTATCCCTCTCTCTCCCCCTCCCTCTCTCACTCTCTCGCTCTCTCTTCTCTCTATCGTTCCGTTCCTGCTCCCAGCTGTTCCTATTCCCCTAATCATCATTTAGTCTTCCCACACCTGTTCCCGATCCTTTCCCCTGATTAGAGTCCCTATTTCTTCCTTTGTGTTCCGTTCCTGTCCTGTCGGTTCCTTGTTTAGAATTCACCGTGCTGTGATTGTGTATCGCCCTGTCCTGTCGTGTTTTTGCCTTCATCAGATGCTGCGTGTGAGCAGGTGTCTCTGTCAGCTACGGCCTGCGCCTACCCGAAGCGACCTGCAGTCTGTGGCCGCTTCTCCTGTTATTCCCCTCTACAGACTAGAGGATTTCTGTTATTCCCTGTTTGGACATTTCCTGTTAAGGATTCAGGATTTGTCGTTTTCTGTTTGGACTTGAATAAACTCTGTTTCTGTTAAGTCGCTTTTGGGTCCTCTTTCACCTGCATGACAAGATACAGTTAGACTCTATAGCTGAGACTACACACTAGATACAGTTAGACTCTATAGCTGAGACAA
>NW_025749803.1:0-7500 GCF_021184085.1 Oncorhynchus gorbuscha | reverse complement strand
GAGAGAGCAGAAAGGATTTTACTAGGTGGAACAGAGGAGAGAGAAGGAAGGAAGAGGAGAGGAGGGAGCAGAGGGAGAGAGAAGGAGAGGGAGAGGAGAGAAGGAAGGAGCAGTGGAGAGAGAAGGAGAAGGAGGGAGAGGAGAGAGGACAGAGGAGAGAGAGGGAGAGAGAGTTGGAGCAGAGGAGAGAGAAGGAGAGGGAGGGGGAGGAGACGCAGAGGAGAGTAGAGAGGGAGGGGGGAGGCAGGTGAAGCAGGAGAGATAAGGAGAGGGAGGGAGAGGAGAGGAGGAGCAGAGGAGAGAGAGAAGGAGAGGGAGGGGGAGGGATTGGCCCAGGTAATACAGTAACACAGAAAGACAGAACGAGACAGGAAGAAATCAGAGGGGATCAGGGGAGTGGTAGAGAGAGACTACAGGGATGAAGAGAAGAGGTATTATTTTGGAGAGACAGGAAGAGATCAGAGGGGATCAGGGGAGTGGTAGAGAGAGACTACAGGGATGAAGAGAAGAGGTATTATTTTGGAGAGACAGGAAGAGATCAGAGGGGATCAGGGGAGGGGTAGAGAGAGACTAAAGGGATGAAGAGAAGAGGTATTATTTTGGAGAGACAGGAAGAGATCAGAGGGGGATCAGGGAGGGGTAGAGAGAGACCGAGGGATGAAGAGAAGAGGTATTATTTTGGAGAGACAGGAGAAGAGAAGCTGAGGGAAAGGGAAGGGAAAGAGGGATACCTAGTCAGGTGTACAACTGAATGCATTCAACTGAAATGTGTCTTCCGTATTTAACCCAACCCTCCTCTCTGAATCACCTCAGGAGGGCTCCCTCAATCAACGTCATCTGCACCCAGGAGCGTTTGTTGTTGGGGGTTTTCGTGTGAAAACGGCTTGTTTTTTTCCACCTTGCCGACTCAGGATTCGAACCAGCAACCTTTTGATTGCTGGCCTAACACTTTTAACCGCTAAACTGCCTAGACTGGCGAGACAGGAGGAGTACAAGGAGGAATGATGAAGGTTGGCATGAGAGGAGAGTGAGGGAAGAGAGCTGTAGAGAGGAGAGGACGAGAGACGGCTGGAAATAAGACTGTTTGGCCACAATGGTCTCTGTAAGGGAAAGAGAACTGACAGGTAGATTGGAATAGGGCCAGACAGGGAGAGGCAGGGGAGAGAGGCAGGGGAGGAGGGGTAGAGACAAGGAGAGGAAGAGAGAGGAGAGGAGAGGGGAGGGGAGGATGACAACCTGGGAGAGAGGGATGAGAGGAGAGAGGGAATCCGAGAGGAGAGAGTCTAGGATAGGGGATGAGAGGAGAGAGAAAATCAGAGAGAAGAGAGTCTGGGATGGGGGATGAGAGGAGGGAGAGAATCAGAGAGGAGAGAGTCTGGGATAGGGGATGACAGGAGGGAGGGAATCAGAGAGGAGAGAGTCTGGGATAGAGGATGACAGGAGGGAGGAATCAGAGAGGAGAGAGTCTGGGATAGGGGATGACAGGAGGGAGGGAATCAGAGAGGAGAGAGTCTGGGATAGGGGATGACAGGAGGGAGGGAATCAGAGAGAGAGAGTCTGGGATAGGGGATGACAGGAGGGAGGGAATCAGAGAGGAGAGAGTCTGGGATAGGGGATGACAGGAGGGAGGGAATCAGAGAGGAGAGAGTCTGGGATAGGGGATGACAGGAGGGAGGAATCAGAGAGGAGAGAGTCTGGGATAGGGGATGACAGGAGGGAGGGAATCAGAGAGAGAGAGTCTGGGATAGAGGATGACAGGAGGGAGGAATCAGAGAGGAGAGAGTCTGGGATAGGGGGATGACAGGAGGGAGGGAATCAGAGAGGAGAGAGTCTGGGATAGGGGATGACAGGAGGGAGGGAATCAGAGAGGAGAGAGTCTGGGATAGGGATGACAGGAGGGAGGGAATCAGAGAGAGAGAGTCTGGGATAGGGGATGACAGGAGGGAGGGAATCAGAGAGGAGAGAGTCTGGGATAGGGGATGACAGGAGGGAGGGAATCAGAGAGGAGAGAGCGATAGAGAGAACAACGGGGTCAGAAAAGAGGGGCAGAAAGAGGAGAGGATTCACGACCCATTAGAAAGGTTGACCAGCCGGGGAAAGAGACAATTAAAGAGAGAGATGAACAGAGGAGAGAGAGACAGATAGCCACTAAGAGAGAGAAAGAGAGGAGTGTGTGTGTTGACAAGTGATTTAGATTGATGGTGAGACGGGTGGGCAGAGAGAGATAGAAGAGAAAGCAAAGGGGGAGCAGGAGAGCTGGGCCGTGAGTCTGTGAGGTAGTCGTATGATTGATAGCGAGTAGAGGGAGGGCAAGAAAGGGGTGATCGAGAGGGCAGACAGAAGAGGATAGAATAACAAGAGAGAAAGGAGTGAGAGAGAGAGAAAGGAGAGATGGGGGAGGTAGCGAGATAGGGGGATGGAGAGATGGGAGGAGGGAGAGAGAGAGAAGGAAGAGAGATGGGGGGGAGGAGAGAGAGGGAAGGAGAGATGGGGAGGGGAGAGAGAGGAAAGGAGCTGATGGGGAGGTAGAGAGATACAGGGATGGAGAGATGGGAGGAGAGATGGGGGGAGGGAGAGAGAGAGAGGGAAGGAAGGAAGGAAGAAGGAGGAGAGATGGGGAGGGAGATACATGTGGGAGGGAGAAATGGGGGAGGAGATGGGGAGGTTGGGAGGGAGAGATGGGGAGGGTGGGAGGGAGGGAGAGAGAGAGAGGGAAGGAGAGATTCTTCATCCTCTCATCCATTCTGTCTATTCCCCCAGTTCACCCTCTCGTCCCTTTCTTCTCTTCCCTCCATTCACCCCTCTCATCCCTCTCTCTCTTCCCCCATTCACCTTCTCATCCTCTCTCTCTTCCCTCCATTCACCCTCTCATCCCTTCTCTCTCTTCCCTCCATTCACCCTCTCATCCCTTCTCTCTCCCCCATTCACCCTCTCATCCCTTCTCTCTCTTCCCTCCCATTCACCCTCTCGTCCTTTCTTCTCTTCCCTCCATTCATCCTCTCATCCCTTCTGTCCAACCCCCATTCACCCTCTCATCCTTCTCTCTCTCCCCCCATTCACCCCTCATCCTTTCTCTCTCTTCCCTCCATTCACCCTCTCATCCCTTCTCTCTCTTCCCTCAGTTCATCCTCCACTTTGTCCCAAATAGCACCCTATTCCCTTTGCAGTGTGTGGTAATCATACAGTTGCAGTGTGTAGTGCTCTACGGTTGCAGTGTGTAGTATCATACAGTTGCAGTGTTGTGCTCTACGGTTGCAGTGTGTAGTATCATACGGTTGCAGTGTGTAGTGCTCTACGGTTTGCAGTGTGTAGTGCTCTACGGTTGCAGTGTGTAGTATCATACGGTTGCAGTGTGTAGTATCATACAGTTGCAGTGGTGTAGTATCATGCGGTTGCAGTGTTGTGCTCTACGGTTGCAGTGTTATTGCTCTACGGTTGCAGTGTGTAGTATCATACGGTTGCAGTGTGTAGTGCTCTACGGTTGCAGTGTGTAGTGCTCTACGGTTGCAGTGTGTAGTATCATACGGTTGCAGTGTGTAGTATCATACAGTTGCAGTGTGTAGTATCATACGGTTGCAGTGTGTAGTGCTCTACGGTTGCATTGTGTAGTGCTCTACGGTTGCAGTGTGTAGTGCTCTACGGTTGCAGTGTGTAGTATCATATGGTTGCAGTGTGTAGTGCTCTACGGTTGCAGTGTGTAGTATCATACGGTTGCAGTGTAGTATCATACAGTTGCAGTGTGTAGTATCATACGGTTGCAGTGTGTAGTGCTCTACGGTTGCAGTGTGTAGTGCTCTACGGTTGCAGTGTGTAGTATCATACGGTTGCAGTGTGTAGTATCATACGGTTGCAGTGTGTAGTGCTCTACGGTTGCAGTGTGTAGTATCATACGGTTGCAGTGTGTAGTGCTCTACGGTTGCAGTGTGTAGTATCATACGGTTGCAGTGTGTAGTGCTCTACGGTTGCAGTGTGTAGTATCATACGGTTGCAGTGTGTAGTATCATACGGTTGCAGTGTGTAGTATCATACGGTTGCAGTGTGTAGTGCTCTACGGTTGCAGTGTGTAGTATCATACGGTTGCAGTGTGTAGTATCATACGGTTGCAGTGTGTAGTGCTCTACGGTTGCAGTGTGTAGTATCATACGGTTGCAGTGTGTAGTATCATACGGTTGCAGTGTGTAGTATCATACAGTTGCAGTGTGTAGTATCATACGGTTGCAGTGTGTAGTATCATACGGTTGCAGTGTGTAGTGCTCTACGGTTGCAGTGTGTAGTATCATACGGTTGCAGTGTGTAGTATCATACGGTTGCAGTGTGTAGTATCATACGGTTGCAGTGTGTAGTGCTCTACGGTTGCAGTGTGTAGTATCATACGGTTGCAGTGTGTAGTGCTCTACGGTTGCAGTGTGTAGTATCATACGGTTGCAGTGTGTAGTGCTCTACGGTTGCAGTGTGTAGTATCATACGGTTGCAGTGTGTAGTATCATACGGTTGCAGTGTGTAGTATCATACGGTTGCAGTGTGTAGTGCTCTACGGTTGCAGTGTGTAGTATCATACGGTTGCAGTGTGTAGTGCTCTACGGTTGCAGTGTGTAGTATCATACGGTTGCAGTGTGTAGTGCTCTACGGTTGCAGTGTGTAGTATCATACGGTTGCAGTGTGTAGTGCTCTACGGTTGCAGTGTGTAGTATCATACGGTTGCAGTGTGTAGTATCATACGGTTGCAGTATGTAGTATCATACAGTTGCAGTGTGTAGTATCATACGGTTGCAGTGTGTAGTGCTCTACGGTTGCAGTGTGTAGTATCATACGGTTGCAGTGTTGTGCTCTACGGTTGCAGTGTGTAGTATCATACGGTTGCAGTGTGTAGTGCTCTACGGTTGCAGTGTGTAGTGCTCTACGGTTGCAGTGTGTAGTATCATACGGTTGCAGTGTGTAGTGCTCTACGGTTGCAGTGTGTAGTGCTCTACGGTTGCAGTGTGTAGTATCATACGGTTGCAGTGTGTAGTATCATACGGTTGCAGTGTGTAGTAGTCTACGGTTGCAGTGTGTAGTGCTCTACGGTTGCAGTGTGTAGTATCATACGGTTGCAGTGTGTAGTAGTCTACGGTTGCAGTGTGTAGTATCATACGGTTGCAGTGTGTTGTGCTCTACGGTTGCAGTGTGTAGTATCATACGGTTGCAGTGTGTAGTATCATACGGTTGCAGTGTGTTGTGCTCTACGGTTGCAGTGTGTAGTGCTCTACGGTTGCAGTGTGTAGTACCATACGGTTGCAGTGTTGTGCTCTACGGTTGCAGTGTGTAGTGCTCTACGGTTGCAGTGTGTAGTATCATACGGTTGCAGTGTGTAGTACCATACGGTTGCAGTGTTGTGCTCTACGGTTGCAGTGTGTAGTGCTCTACGGTTGCAGTGTGTAGTATCATACGGTTGCAGTGTGTAGTATCATACGGTTGCAGTGTTGTGCTCTACGGTTGCAGTGTGTAGTATCATACGGTTGCAGTGTGTAGTGCTCTACGGTTGCAGTGTGTAGTATCATACGGTTGCAGTGTGTAGTATCATACGGTTGCAGTGTGTAGTATCATACGGTTGCAGTGTGTAGTGCTCTACGGTTGCAGTGTGTAGTATCATACGGTTGCAGTGTGTAGTATCATACGGTAGCAGTGTAGTATCATACGGTTGCAGTGTGTAGTGCTCTACGGTTGCAGTGTGTAGTATCATACGGTTGCAGTGTGTAGTGCTCTACGGTTGCAGTGTGTAGTATCATACGGTTGCAGTGTGTAGTGCTCTACGGTTGCAGTGTGTAGTGCTCTACGGTTGCAGTGTGTAGTATCATACGGTTGCAGTGTATAGTATCATACGGTTGCAGTGTGTAGTGCTCTACGGTTGCAGTGTGTAGTGCTCTACGGTTGCAGTGTGTAGTGCACTACGGTTGCAGTGTGTAGTATCATACGGGTGCAGTGTTGTGCTCTACGGTTGCAGTGTAGTGCCCTAAGGTTACAGTGTAGTGCCCTAAGGTTGCAGTGTCGTGCCCTAAGGTTGCAGTGTAGTGCCCTAAGGTTGCACCAGGGACCATGGTCAAAAGTAGTGCACTACATAGGGAATAGGGTGTCATTTGTGAAGCCCCCTCTGTCTTCCGTGGCTGGTTGGTTTGTTGTTGTTTTTCAGGCGACAGGCTGGGAGATTGGACTGTCATAATCTATGGGCCTGAGTTATAAGTGTTTCTCACCCAAACCGGTTTCCCGCCTCCCTCCCTCCCTCCCTCCCTCCCTCCTCCTCCCTCCCTCCCTCCCTCCCTCCCTCCCTCCCTCCCTCCTCTCCCTCCCTCCCTCCCTCCAGCTCTCTGCTTCTTTTTCACACTATTTCCCCTTCTCCCTCACTGTCATGATGTCCTCTCTCTCCACCTTTCTCTCTCCTCCTTTCTCTCTCCTTTCTCTGTCCCATATAGTTACCTGTTTCTTTTGCAGTGTAGTGCCCTACGGATACAGTGTAGTGCCCTACGGATACAGTGTAGTGCCCTATGGATACAGTGTAGTGCCCTACGGATACAGTGTAGTGCCCTACCGATACAGTGTAGTGCCCTACTGTTGCAGTGTAGTGCCCTACAGATACAGTGTTATGCCCTACAGATACAGTGTAGTGCCCTACGGATACAGTGAGTGCCCTACGGATACAGTGTAGTGCCCTACCGATACAGTGTAGTGCCCTAAGGCTGCAGTGTAGTGCCCAACAGTAGCAGTGTAGTGCCCTACTGTTGCAGTGTAGTGCCCTACTGTTGCAGTGTAGTATCATACGGTTGCAGTGTGTAGTATCATACGGTTGCAGTGTATAGTATCATACGGTTGCAGTGTGTAGTATCATACGGTTGCAGTGTGTAGTATCATACGGTTGCAGTGTTGTGCTCTACGGTTGCAGTGTGTAGTGCTCTACGGTTGTAGTGTGTAGTGCTCTACGCTTGCAGTGTGTAGTATCATACGGTTGCAGTGTGTAGTATCATACGGTTGCAGTGTGTAGTACCATACGGTTGCAGTGTGTAGTATCATACGGTTGCAGTGTGTAGTATCATACGGTTGCAGTGTGTAGTATCATACGGTTGCAGTGTGTAGTATCATACGGTTGCAGTGTAGTGCCCTAAGGTTGCAGTGTAGTGCCCTAAGGTTGCAGTGTAGTGCCCTAAGGTTGCAGTGTAGTGCCCTAAGGTTGCAGTGTAGTGCCCTAAGGTTGCAGTGTGTAGTATCATACGGTTGCAGTGTGTAGTATCATACGGTTGCAGTGTGTAGTATCATACGGTTGCAGTGTTGTGCTCTACGGTTGCAGTGTGTAGTGCTCTACGGTTGCAGTGTGTAGTGCTCTACGGTTGCAGTGTGTAGTATCATACGGTTGCAGTGTGTAGTATCATACGGTTGCAGTGTGTAGTACCATACAGTTGCAGTGTGTAGTATCATACGGTTGCAGTGTGTAGTATCATACGGTTGCAGTGTGTTGTATCATACGGTTGCAGT
>NW_025749802.1:5000-22479 GCF_021184085.1 Oncorhynchus gorbuscha | reverse complement strand
CCTATACTATACCTATACTATACCTATACTATACCTATACTATACCTATACTATACCTATACTATACCTATACTATACCTATACTATAATACCTATACTATACCTATACTATACCTATACTATACCTATACTATACCTATACTATACCTACTATACCTATACTATACCTATACCTATATACCTATACTATACCCATACTACCTATACTATACCTATACTATACCTATACTATACCTATACTATACCTATACTATACCTATACTATACCTATACTATACCTATACTATACCTATACTATACCTATACTATACCTATACTATACCTATACTATACCTATACTATACCTATACTATAATACCTATACTATACCTATACTATACCTATACTATACCTATACTATACCTATACTATACCTATACTATACCTATACTATACCTATACTATAATATACCTATACTATACCTATACTATACCTATACTATACCTATACTATAATATACCTATACTATACCTATACTATACCTATACTATACCTATACTATAATATACCTATACTATACCTATACTATACCTATACTATAATATACCTATACTATACCTATACTATACCTATACTATACCTATACTATACCTATACTATACCTATACTGTACCTATACTATACCTATACTATACCTATACTATACCTATACTATACCTATACTATACCTATACTATACCTATACTATACCTATACTATACCTATACTATAATACCTATACTATAATACCTATACTATACCTATACTATACCTATACTATACCTATACTATACCTATACTATACCTATACTATACCTATACTATACCTATACTATACCCTGTAAAAGAACACATTTCACTGCACCTTCTTTCTTTTTCTTTTTCATGTATTTTAACAAAGGAGAAGACAATCATATCAAAGGTAATGTGAGAATTCCATTGTAAAAAGCAATGACTTTATATGAACATGTATTGCAATGTATAGCATGTATTTCTAGATGAACACTGTTTACGTTTGGTGAAAAAGTGACCATATCATTTTGTGTGTTGTACTCAGTCATTTCAACATGCGCTTAGAGTTTTCAAACCACTGAATTTTCAATGATCTATTTTGAGCTTTGTACTAAGTACTGTGAAAATGCACCATATACTTGCGAAAATTGCACAAAAGCGATTGAAAAAAACTGTAAATAGATACAGGTTGAGGGACAGTGCCTAGTGAGTCTACACCCCGTGCACAGTTTTTCTGGCTTAAAATTACATCTAAAAATGGACTAAATGTAATTGTTTTCCAACGGATCTATACAACCTGCTCCACATTTTCAAAGTGAAAGAAAAATGGTACACATAACATGATGCTGTCACCACAATACTTGAAAATACAAAGTGTTTCACCCTGTGACATGTTGTATTGAATGTGACCCAAATGTAATGTCTTTGCCATGTGGTAAACATAATGGATGATTTTTTAAAAATGTTTTAACACAGGCTTCCTTCTTTTCAGTTCTTTGTCATAGAGACCATTAATGTGGAGTGAATGCAATGTTGTGAAACCCTCTGTATTTTCAAGTATTGTCATGGCAGCCTCATGTTATGGGTATGCTTGTCACTGGCAGGAAATGGGGAGTTTGTCAGGATCAAAATAGAAATGAAAGGAATAAAGCTCTGGTAAAAAGTTAGAAGAAAATCTACCTCAGTCTTCTGGGATAAAGTTGTATTTTTCAGTGGTGTAATTGTTGAGTGTTCTCGAGGGGTCCAGTCTCAATGACTTTAAATCTGTTTGAAATCAGAGATAAGGTCAGAATAGTGCTGTCTTTACTGAGCTTGAGCAATTTTTATAAAACAACGAATGCTCACTGAGTCTACAAAACATTAAGGACACCTTCCAAATATTGAGTCGCCCCCGCTATTTTTGCACACCCCAAACAGCCTCAATTAGGGGCATGGATTCCACAAGATGTCGAAAGCGTTCTACAGGGATGCTGGCCCATGTTGACTCCAATGCTTCCCACAGTTGTTTAAAGTTGGCTGAATGTTCTTTGGGTGATACACACGGGAAATAGTTGAGGGTGAAAAACCAGCAGCATTGTATTTCTTGACATAACCTGGTGGGCCTGGCACCTACTACCATACCCCATTCAAAGACACTTCAATATTTTGTCTTTCCCATTCACCCTATGAATGGCACACATAGCTTTCACCTGGATTCACCTGGTCAGTCTGTATCATGGTGTCCTTAATGTTTTTGTATGTTGCCCTAAGAGTTGGTAGTGTAGAATCTTATTCAAATTGATTTACAGCTGTAATTGCTGACAAAGGTTCTTCCACCAAGTATAAACTCTGCGGTGTAAAGACATCTCAAGACATCTTCATTTTGTATTTTTATACATTTCTATAATTTTTCTTTCACTTTGAAAATGTGGAGCTTGTTGTGTAAAACTGTAGGAAAACAAATCAAACTGAATCCCTTTTAAGATACAACTTTAAGGCAGCAAAATGAGATGACTTTGCAAGGGGTGTGCCGACTTTCACTAGGCTGGGTAATTAATAATGAGAGGATTTAATTGGTGGAATATCGATGTCAAGTTTGTTTGACAACATTCACAGGTAGCTTACTCTTACAGGCTCTCTTCTCTTCTGTTCTCCACTTTGTCCTTCATTGTCCCTGTCTGTGATGTGATGTGTGTGTGTGTGTGTGTGTGTGTGTGTGTGTGTGTGTGTGTGTGTGTGTGTGTGTGTGTGTGTGTGTGTGTGTGTGTGTGTGTGTGTGTGTGTGTGTGTGTGTGTGTGTGTGTGTGTGTGTGTGTGTGTGTGTGTGTGTGTGTGTGTGTGTGTGTGTGTGTGTGTGTGTGTGTGCGTGCGTGCATGTATGCGTGTGTGTGTGTGTGTTTGCGGGCAACAAGGTCTCACAGTCTCACTACACAATTAGATCAAACACACAACCTTCTGATCTCAAGTCAGCCCTCACTGTTGCCTCTAGTGGCCGGTTTTGAAGTCATTTCCCAAGGTCCTCAAGACATGGATAGACGTCCAACTTCGAAGTCACTGTTTAGTAATCTGCCTGCTTAGGGGGTCAGTTGTTTTTCTATTGTTTATTTCTGGGTTTGATCTATTTCATCTTTTCTTCATGCTCTACAGCTTTAACTGTTGGATCAGCACTTTCTATCCCTCCTTCTCTCTCGCCCCCTCGGTCACTCCCAGACTGCATTACAGTGTGTGTGCGTATCGCTAGCACGTTTAGCTGAGAGAAAAAATACCTGCTGAGCAAAAATACTGTATGTACACATTTTCTCCATCACATTTTCTTCAGTTCTTCAGTTTTCTTCTCTATAACATTTTCTTAGTTTGTTATGAATATGTATTTTCTGAAAATATTATCAGGTTATTTGGCACTGCAATTTAGTGAAATTCAATACAATTTCACTGGCTCAAAATCCTTCTTTGTGAATCCTTCTTTGTGTTTTTTTTATCAGCTTGTCATGATATAGTACAAATACTATAGCATGTTCTCACCCCTATCCTCCAGACTGGCTTCTCGTCTTGTAGGTTTGATCTCAGTCAGGTGTCAGTGTGAGGGTTAACAGACAGTAGTCAGGAATAATCTTCAGTCAGGTGTCAGTGTGAGGGTTAACAGACAGTAGTCAGGTTTGATCTCAGTCAGGTGTCAGTGTGAGGGTTAACAGACAGTAGTCAGGTTTGATCTCAGTCAGGTGTCAGTGTGAGGGTTAACAGACAGTAGTCAGGTTTGATCTTCAGTCAGGTGTCAGTGTGAGGGTTAACAGACAGTAGTCAGGAATAATTTTCAGTCAGGTGTCAGTGTGAGGGTTAACAGACAGTAGTCAGGTTTGATCTTCAGTCAGGTGTCAGTGTGAGGGTTAACAGACAGTAGTCAGGTTTGATCTTCAGTCAGGTGTCAGTGTGAGGGTTAACAGACAGTAGTCAGGTTTGATCTCAGTCAGGTGTCAGTGTGAGGGTTAACAGACAGTAGTCAGGTTTGATCTCAGTCAGGTGTCAGTGTGAGGGTTAACAGACAGTAGTCAGGTTTGATCTTCAGTCAGGTGTCAGTGTGAGGGTTAACAGACAGTAGTCAGGTTTGATCTTCAGTCAGGTGTCAGTGTGAGGGTTAACAGACAGTAGTCAGGTTTGATCTCAGTCAGGTGTCAGTGTGAGGGTTAACAGACAGTAGTCAGGTTTGATCTTCAGTCAGGTGTCAGTGTGAGGGTTAACAGACAGTAGTCAGGAATAATCTTCAGTCAGGTGTCAGTGTGAGGGTTAACAGACAGTAGTCAGGTTTGATCTTCAGTCAGGTGTCAGTGTGAGGGTTAACAGACATTAGTCAGGTTTGATCTTCAGTCAGGTGTCAGTGTGAGGGTTAACAGACAGTAGTCAGGTTTGATCTCAGTCAGGTGTCAGTGTGAGGGTTAACAGACAGTAGTCAGGTTTGATCTTCAGTCAGGTGTCAGTGTGAGGGTTAACAGACAGTAGTCAGGTTTGATCTTCAGTCAGGTGTCAGTGTGAGGGTTAACAGACAGTAGTCAGGAATTATCTTCAGTCAGGTGTACCAATATTTTTTTTAGCTATTTGATATTGAATTGTAAGACCCCTTAAGGTTATTGGATGAAACATTGGATTTGACATTACTGCTATTAGCCAATTGAATCCTACTGAATAACAGATTCACTACATGGAACAACAAATAATCCCCCCCAAATTCTAAAGGAACTTTGTTCTGAAGTGTCTGTCCTAAATTTTAGGAAAGTTTTTTTTACATGTATTTATCTCCTTATTTTAAGAGCTGAACTATCTCTGTATATGCTTCCATCCATTTTGTTTTACTGGTACCAGGGACTTTCAGACGACTTGTGTGAGGTTTGTGAGCAAAACAGATAACACCATAGTGTTTATGAGAGTCTCAGCTTTCCACAAAGGGGTCATATTAGTATGTAGCCAAAACTGTTTGGACACTAAAGACAGAAGTTGGCAGATCGGCTGTACCAACTTCAGACGAGTCTTGTGAGGCTTGTGGGTGTCCTAGAGCCAAACCATCCTAGAGCCAAACCGTCCTAGAACCAAACCGTCCTAGAGCCAAACCGTCCTAGAGCCAAACCGTCCTAGAGCCAAACCGTCCTAGAGCCAAACCGTCCTAGAGCCAAACCGTCCTAGAGCCAAACCGTCCTAGAGCCAAATTGTTGTCCCAGCCAAACCGTTTTCCTGACAAGACAGATTTTAGGGATGTCTCATGGTCTTGCAAACACCGCTCTAGCTCTACCAGCTTTCACCACAGATGTGGAAGAGCAATATCGGCAGATGCAGTGGATTTAAGACACAGCACTGTCATGCAGGTGAAAGAGGACCCAAAAGCGACTTAACAGAAACAGAGTTTATTCAAGTCCAAACAGGGAATAACAGAAATCCTCTAGTCTGTAGAGGGGAATAACAGGAGAAGCGGCCACAGACTGCAGGTCGCTTCGGGTAGGCGCAGGCCGTAGTTGACAGAGACACCTGCTCACACGCAGCATCTGATGAAGGCAAAAAACACGACAGGACAGGGCGATACACAATCACAGCAAAAACACGACAGGACAGGGCGATACACAATCACAGCACGGTGAATTCTAAACAAGGAACCGACAGGACAGGAACGGAACACAAAGGAATAAATAGGGACTCCAATCAGGGGAAAGGATCGGGAACAGGTGTGGGAAGACTAAATGATGATTAGGGGAATAGGAACAGCTGGGAGCAGGAACGGAACGATAGAGAGAAGAGAGAGCGAGAGAGTGAGAGAGGGAGGGGGAGAGAGAGGGATAGAAAGAGGGAAAGAACCTAATAAGACCAGCAGAGGGAAACGAATAGAATGGGGATCACAGGGACAAGACATGATAATAAATGACAAACATGACAGTACCCCCCACTCACCGAGCGCCCCTGGCGCACTCGAGGAGGAATCCTGGCGGCAACGGAGGAAATCATCGATGAGTGAACGGTCCAGCACGTCCCGAGACGGAACCCAACTCCTCTCCTCAGGACCGTAACCCTCCCAATCCACTAAGTATTGGTGACCCCGTCCCCGAGAACGCATGTCCATGATCTTATGTACCTTGTAAATAGGTGCGCTCTCGACAAGGACGGGAGGGGGGAGGGAAGACGAACGGGGGTGCGAAGAAAGGGCTTAACACAGGAGACATGGAAGACAGGATGGATGCGACGAAGATGTCGCGGAAGAAGCAGTCGCACAGCGACAGGGATTGACGACCTGGGAGACACGGAACGGACCAATGAACCGCGGAGTCAACTTACGAGAAGCTGTCGTAAGAGGAAGGTTGCGAGTGGAAAGCCACACTCTCTGGCCGCAACAATACCTTGGACTCTTAATCCTGCGTTTATTGGCGGCTCTCACCGTCTGTGCCCTGTAACGGCAAAGTGCAGACCTCACCCTCCTCCAGGTGCGCTCACAACGTTGGACAAACGCTGAGCGGAGGGAACGCTGGACTCGGCAAGCTCGGGATGAGAACAGAGGAGGCTGGTAACCCAGACTACTCTGAAACGGAGATAACCCGGTAGCAGACGAAGGAAGCGACCAGAGCGTATTCTGCCCAGGGAGCTGTTCTGCCCAAGACGCAGGGTTTCTGAAAGAAAGGCTGCGTAGTATGCGACCAATCGTCTGATTGGCCCTCTCTGCTTGACCGTTAGACTGGGGATGAAACCCGGAAGAGAGACTGACGGACGCACCAATCAAACGACAGAACTCCCTCCAAAACTGTGACGTGAATTGCGGGCCTCTGTCTGAAACGGCGTCTAACGGAAGGCCATGAATTCTGAATACATTCTCAATAATGATTTGTGCCGTCTCCTTAGCGGAAGGAAGTTTAGCGAGGGGAATGAAATGTGCCGCCTTAGAGAACCTATCGACAACCGTAAGAATCACAGTCTTCCCCGCAGACAAAGGCAGACCGGTAATGAAGTCTAAGGCGATGTGAGACCATGGTCGAGAAGGAATGGGGAGCGGTCTGAGACGACCGGCAGGAGGAGAGTTACCCGACTTAGTCTGCGCGCAGTCCGAACAAGCAGCCACGAAACGGCGCGTGTCACGCTCCTGAGTCGGCCACCAAAAGTGCTGGCGAATAGACGCAAGAGTGCCTCGAACACCGGGATGACCAGCTAACTTGGCAGAGTGAGCCCACTGAAGAACAGCCAGACGAGTGGAAACAGGAACGAAAAGGAGGTTACTAGGACAAGCGCGGGCGACGCAGTGTGCGTGAGTGCTTGCTTAACCTGTCTTTCAATTCCCCAGACTGTTAACCCGACAACACGCCCATAAGGAAGAATCCCCTCGGGATCAGTAGAAGCCACAGAAGAACTAAACAGACGGGATAAGGCATCAGGCTTGGTGTTCTTGCTACCCGGACGGTAAGAAATCACAAACTCGAAACGAGCGAAAAACAACGCCCAACGAGCTTGACGGGCATTAAGTCGTTTGGCAGAACGGATGTACTCAAGGTTCTTATGGTCTGTCCAAACGACAAAAGGAACGGTCGCCCCTCCAACCACTGTCGCCATTCGCCTAGGGCTAAGCGGATGGCGAGCAGTTCACGGTTACCCACATCATAGTTGCGCTCAGATGGCGACAGGCGATGAGAAAAATAAGCGCAAGGATGAACCTTATCGTCAGACTGGAAGCGCTGGGATAGAATGGCTCCCACGCCTACCTCTGAAGCGTCAACCTCGACAATGAATTGTCTAGTGACGTCAGGAGTAACGAGGATAGGAGCGGACGTAAAACGTTCTTTTAGAAGATCAAAAGCTCCTGGGCGGAACCGGACCACTTAAAACACGTCTTGACAGAAGTAAGAGCTGTGAGAGGGGCAGCAACTTGACCGAAATTACGAATGAAACGCCGATAGAAATTAGCGAAACCTAAAAAGCGCTGCAACTCGACACGTGACCTTGGAACGGGCCAATCACTGACAGCTTGGACCTTAGCGGAATCCATCTGAATGCCTTCAGCGGAAATAACGGAACCGAGAAAAGTAACGGAGGAGACATGAAAAGAGCACTTCTCAGCCTTTACGTAGAGACAATTCTCTAAAAGGCGCTGTAGAACACGTCGAACGTGCTGAACATGAATCTCGAGTGACGGAGAAAAAATCAGGATATCGTCAAGATAGACAAAAACAAAGATGTTCAGCATGTCTCTCAGAACATCATTAACTAATGCCTGAAAAACAGCTGGCGCATTGGCGAGACCGAACGGCAGAACCCGGTACTCAAAATGCCCTAACGGAGTGTTAAACGCCGTTTTCCACTCGTCCCCTCTCTGATGCGCACGAGATGGTAAGCGTTACGAAGGTCCAACTTAGTAAAGCACCTGGCTCCCTGCAGAATCTCGAAGGCTGATGACATAAGGGGAAGCGGATAACGATTCTTAACCGTTATGTCATTCAGCCCCTCGATAATCCACGCAGGGGCGCAGAGTACCGTCCTTCTTCTTAACAAAAAGAACCCCGCCCGGCCGGAGAGGAAGAAGGCACTATGGTACCGGCGTCAAGAGACACAGACAAATAATCCTCGAGAGCCTTACGTTCGGGAGCCGACAGAGAGTATAGTCTACCTCGAGGAGGAGTGGTCCCCGGAAGGAGATCAATACTACAATCATACGACCGGTGAGGAGGAAGGGAGTTGGCTCGGGACCGACTGAAGACCGTGCGCAGATCATGATATTCCTCCGGCACTCCTGTCAAATCGCCAGGTTCCTCCTGAGAAGTAGGGACAGAAGAAACGGGAGGGATGGCAGACATTAAACACTTCACATGACAAGAAACGTTCCAGGATAGGATAGAATTACTAGACCAATTAATAGAAGGATTATGACATACTAGCCAGGGATGACCCAAAACAACAGGTGTAAACGGTGAACGGAAAATCAAAAAAGAAATAGTCTCACTGTGGTTACCAGATACTGTGAGGGTTAAAGGTAGTGTCTCAAATCTGATACTGGGAAGATGACTACCATCTAAGGCGAACATGGGCGTAGGCTTCTCTAACTCTCTGAAAGGAATGTCATGTTTCCGAACCCATGCTTCGTCCATGAAACAACCCTCAGCCCCAGAGTCTATCAAGGCACTACATGTAGCACCCGAACCGGTCCAGCGTAGATGGACCGACAAAGTAGTACAGGATTTTGATGGAGAGACTTGAGTAGTTGCGCTCACCTGTAGCCCTCCGCTTACAGATGAGCTCTGGCTTTACTGGACATGAATTAACAAAATGTCCAGCAACTCCGCAATAGAGGCACAGGCGGTTGGTGATCCTCCGTTCCCTCTCCTTAGTCGAGATGCGAATCCCTCCCAGCTGCATGGGCTCAGTCTCAAAGCCAGAGGAGGGAGATGGTTGCGATGCGGAGCAGGGAAACACCGTTGATGCGAGCTCTCTTCCACGAGCCCGGTGACGAAGATCTACCCGTCGTTCTATGCGGATGGCGAGAGCAATCAAAGAGTCCACATCTGAAGGAACCTCCCGGGAGAGAATCTCATCCTTAACCACTGCGTGGAGTCCCTCCAGAAAACGAGCGAGCAGCGCCGGCTCGTTCCACTCACTAGAGGCAGCAAGAGTGCGAAACTCAATAGAATAATCCGTTATGGACCGTTCACCTTGGCATAAGGAAGCCAGGGCCCTAGAAGCCTCCCCACCAAAAACTGAACGGTCAAAAACCCGAATCATCTCCTCTTTAAAGTTCTGGAACTTGTTAGAGCAATCAGCCCTTGCCTCCCAGATAGCTGTGCCCCATTCTCGAGCCCGGCCAGTTAGGAGTGAAATGACGTAAGCAACCCGAGCTCTCTCTCTAGAGTATGTGTTGGGTTGGAGAGAGAACACAATCTCACACTGCGTGAGAAAGGAGCGGCGTTCAGTGGGCTGCCCGGAGTAGCAAGGTGGGTTATTAACCCTAGGTTCTGGAGGCTCGGCAGGCCAGGAAGTAACAGGTGGCACGAGACGTAGACTCTGGAACTGTCCAGAGAGGTCGGAAACCTGAGCGGCCAGGTTCTCCACGGCATGGCGAGCAGCAGACAATTCCTGCTCGTGTCTGCCGAGCATGGCTCCTTGGATCTCGACGGCAGTGTAACGAGCGTCTGAAGTCGCTGGTCCATTCCTTGGTCGGTTCCTTCTGTCATGCAGGTGAAAGAGGACCCAAAAGCGACTTAACAGAAACAGAGTTTATTCAAGTCCAAACAGGGAATAACAGAAATCCTCTAGTCTGTAGAGGGGAATAACAGGAGAAGCGGCCACAGACTGCAGGTCGCCCGGGTAGGCGCAGGCCGTAGTTGACAGAGACACCTGCTCACACGCAGCATCTGATGAAGGCAAAAACACGACAGGACAGGGCGATACACAATCACAGCAAAAACACGACAGGACAGGGCGATACACAATCACAGCACGGTGAATTCTAAACAAGGAACCGACAGGACAGGAACGGAACACAAAGGAATAAATAGGGACTCCAATCAGGGGAAAGGATCGGGAACAGGTGTGGGAAGACTAAATGATGATTAGGGGAATAGGAACAGCTGGGAGCAGGAACGGAACGATAGAGAGAAGAGAGAGCGAGAGAGTGAGAGAGGGAGGGGGACAGAGAGGGATAGAAAGAGGGAAAGAACCTAATAAGACCAGCAGAGGGAAACGAATAGAATGGGGAGCACAGGGACAAGACATGATAATAAATGACAAACATGACACAGCACATGGAATTAAACAGATAACTCTAGGTTAAAAAGACATCTTTTGTTTAAGCGGGGGCTTGTCATTCATTTGTACTATATCATGTTCTCACCCCTATCCTCCAGACTGGCTTCTTGTCTTGTAGGTTTGATCTTCAGTCAGGTGTCAGTGTGAGGGTTAACAGACAGTAGTCAGGTTTGATCTCAGTCAGGTGTCAGTGTAAGGGTTAACAGACAGTAGTCAGGTTTGATCTTCAGTCAGGTGTCAGTGTGAGGGTTAACAGACAGTAGTCAGGTTTGATCTCAGTCAGGTGTCAGTGTGAGGGTTAACAGACAGTAGTCAGGTTTGATCTCAGTCAGGTGTCAGTGTGAGGGTTAACAGACAGTAGTCAGGTTTGATCTCAGTCAGGTGTCAGTGTGAGGGTTAACAGACAGTAGTCAGGTTTGATCTCAGTCAGGTGTCAGTGTGAGGTTTAACAGACAGTAGTCAGGTTTGATCTCAGTCAGGTGTCAGTGTGAGGGTTAACAGACAGTAGTCAGGTTTGATCTCAGTCAGGTGTCAGTGTGAGGTTTAACAGACAGTAGTCAGGTTTGATCTCAGTCAGGTGTCAGTGTGAGGGTTAACAGACAGTAGTCAGGTTTGATCTCAGTCAGGTGTCAGTGTGAGGTTTAACAGACAGTAGTCAGGTTTGATCTCAGTCAGGTGTCAGTGTGAGGGTTAACAGACAGTAGTCAGGTTTGATCTTCAGTCAGGTGTCAGTGTGAGGGTTAACAGACAGTAGTCAGGTTTGATCTCAGTCAGGTGTCAGTGTGAGGGTTAACAGACAGTAGTCAGGTTTGATCTTCAGTCAGGTGTCAGTGTGAGGGTTAACAGACAGTAGTCAGGTTTGATCTTCAGTCAGGTGTCAGTGTGAGGGTTAACAGACAGTAGTCAGGTTTGATCTCAGTCAGGTGTCAGTGTGAGGGTTAACAGACAGTAGTCAGGTTTGATCTTCAGTCAGGTGTCAGTGTGAGGGTTAACAGACAGTAGTCAGGAATAATCTTCAGTCAGGTGTCAGTGTGAGGGTTAACAGACAGTAGTCAGGTTTGATCTCAGTCAGGTGTCAGTGTGAGGGTTAACAGACAGTAGTCAGGAATGATCTTCAGTCAGGTGTCAGTGTGAGGGTTAACAGACAGTTGTCAGGTTTGATCTCAGTCAGGTGTCAGTGTGAGGGTTAACAGACAGTAGTCAGGTTTGATCTTCAGTCAGGTGTCAGTGTGAGGGTTAACAGACAGTAGTCAGGTTTGATCTTCAGTCAGGTGTCAGTGTGAGGGTTAACAGACAGTAGTCAGGTTTGATCTCAGTCAGGTGTCAGTGTGAGGGTTAACAGACAGTAGTCAGGTTTGATCTTCAGTCAGGTGTCAGTGTGAGGGTTAACAGACAGTAGTCAGGAATAATCTTCAGTCAGGTGTCAGTGTGAGGGTTAACAGACAGTAGTCAGGTTTGATCTCAGTCAGGTGTCAGTGTGAGGGTTAACAGACAGTAGTCAGGAATGATCTTCAGTCAGGTGTCAGTGTGAGGGTTAACAGACAGTTGTCAGGTTTGATCTCAGTCAGGTGTCAGTGTGAGGGTTAACAGACAGTAGTCAGGTTTGATCTCAGTCAGGTGTCAGTGTGAGGGTTAACAGACAGTAGTCAGGTTTGATCTCAGTCAGGTGTCAGTGTGAGGGTTAACAGACAGTAGTCAGGTTTGATCTTCAGTCAGGTGTCAGTGTGAGGGTTAACAGACAGTAGTCAGGTTTGATCTTCAGTCAGGTGTCAGTGTGAGGGTTAACAGACAGTAGTCAGGTTTGATCTTCAGTCAGGTGTCAGTGTGAGGGTTAACAGACAGTAGTCAGGTTTGATCTTCAGTCAGGTGTCAGTGTAAGGGTTAACAGACAGTAGTCTTTTGATCTTCAGTCAGGTGTCAGTGTGAGGGTTAACAGACAGTAGTCAGGTTTGATCTTCAGTCAGGTGTCAGTGTGAGGGTTAACAGACAGTAGTCAGGTTTGATCTTCAGTCAGGTGTCAGTGTACAGACAGTAGTCAGGTTTGATCTTCAGTCAGGTGTCAGTGTGAGGGTTAACAGACAGTAGTCAGGTTTGATCTTCAGTCAGGTGTCAGTGTGAGGGTTAACAGACAGTAGTCAGGTTTGATCTTCAGTCAGGTGTCAGTGTGAGGTTAACAGACAGTAACAGTCAGGTTTTGATCTTCAGTCAGGTGTCAGTGTGAGGGTTAACAGACAGTAGTCAGGAATTATCTTCAGTCAGGTGTCAGTGTGAGGGTTAACAGACAGTAGTCAGGTTTGATCTTCAGTCAGGTGTCAGTGTGAGGGTTAACAGACAGTAGTCAGGTTTGATCTCAGTCAGGTGTCAGTGTGAGGGTTAACAGACAGTAGTCAGGTTTGATCTTCAGTCAGGTGTCAGTGTGAGGGTTAACAGACAGTAGTCAGGTTTGATCTTCAGTCAGGTGTCAATGTGAGGGTTAACAGACAGTAGTCAGGTTTGATCTCAGTCAGGTGTCAGTGTGAGGGTTAACAGACAGTAGTCAGGTTTGATCTCAGTCAGGTGTCAGTGTGAGGGTTAACAGACAGTAGTCAGGTTTGATCTTCAGTCAGGTGTCAGTGTGAGGGTTAACAGACAGTAGTCAGGTTTGATCTTCAGTCAGGTGTCAGTGTAGGGTTAACAGACAGTAGTCAGGTTTGATCTTCAGTCAGGTGTCAGTGTGAGGGTTAACAGACAGTAGTCAGGTTTGATCTTCAGTCAGGTGTCAGTGTGAGGGTTAACAGACAGTAGTCAGGTTTGATCTTCAGTCAGGTGTCAGTGTGAGGGTTAACAGACAGTAGTCAGGTTTGATCTTCAGTCAGGTGTCAGTGTGAGGGTTAACAGACAGTAGTCAGGAATTATCTTCAGTCAGGTGTCAGTGTGAGGGTTAACAGACAGTAGTCAGGTTTGATCTTCAGTCAGGTGTCAGTGTGAGGGTTAACAGACAGTAGTCAGGTTTGATCTCAGTCAGGTGTCAGTGTGAGGGTTAACAGACAGTAGTCAGGTTTGATCTTCAGTCAGGTGTCAGTGTGAGGGTTAACAGACAGTAGTCAGGTTTGATCTTCAGTCAGGTGTCAGTGTAAGGGTTAACAGACAGTAGTCAGGTTTGATCTTCAGTCAGGTGTCAGTGTGAGGGTTAACAGACAGTAGTCAGGTTTGATCTTCAGTCAGGTGTCAGTGTGAGGGTTAACAGACAGTAGTCAGGTTTGATCTTCAGTCAGGTGTCAGTGTAAGGGTTAACAGACAGTAGTCAGGTTTGATCTTCAGTCAGGTGTCAGTGTGAGGGTTAACAGACAGTAGTCAGGTTTGATCTTCAGTCAGGTGTCAGTGTGAGGGTTAACAGACAGTAGTCAGGTTTGATCTTCAGTCAGGTGTCAGTGTGAGGGTTAACAGACAGTAGTCAGGTTTGATCTTCAGTCAGGTGTCAGTGTGAGGGTTAACAGACAGTAGTCAGGAATTATCTTCAGTCAGGTGTCAGTGTGAGGGTTAACAGACAGTAGTCAGGTTTGATCTTCAGTCAGGTGTCAGTGTGAGGGTTAACAGACAGTAGTCAGGTTTGATCTCAGTCAGGTGTCAGTGTGAGGGTTAACAGACAGTAGTCAGGTTTGATCTTCAGTCAGGTGTCAGTGTGAGGGTTAACAGACAGTAGTCAGGTTTGATCTTCAGTCAGGTGTCAATGTGAGGGTTAACAGACAGTAGTCAGGTTTGATCTCAGTCAGGTGTCAGTGTGAGAGAAAGCGATGATATAGTGTAATTCATGTTTATGTTGGAGGTGTATTTAGCAGTGTATGTAGATTAAATGATGATGTGTGGCTGTATGTGTTTGGAGCTTTTCCCAGAGGATGACAAGTGGTCAAATTAGCACTAATTAGCAGGAGCATATCTCTTGAACTCACACACACACACACACACACACACACACACACACACACACACACACACACACACACACACACACACACACACACACACACACACACACACACACACACACACACACACACACACACACACACACACACACACACACACACACACCCTCTAACTGTCTTTCTTTTATCCTATCTCTCATCTCCTATCTTATTCTGCCACTCTGCTCAACTCGCTGTCCTGCCCTATCTATTCGTTCATCTCCCTTTTTCCCATTTTCTCATCATTTCCCCTTTCATCTCCACTCCTCTTCTTCGCTATACCCTATTTTTCACTCCCATACCTGCTCTCCTCTCTTTGAAAAATGTTCACCTTCTCCAAACGACTACGATCGCTCTTTTTCCTTCCGTCTTTCTCCCATTCATCCGTTTTCCTTCTCGTTTGATAAACGCACACAATTTTCTCAATCAGCCTCCATTTGTTTAAAAACATGTCTGTTCCATCTCCCTCTACAAGCACTCCTGTCTCCCCTCTCCTGTCCCCACTCTCCTGTCTCCCCTCTCCTGTCCCCACTCTCCTGTCTCCCCTCTCCTGTCCCCCCTCTCCTGTCTCCCCTCTCCTGTCTCCCCTCTCCTGTCCCCGCTCTCCTGTCTCCCCTCTCCTGTCTCCCCTCTCCTGTCTCCCCTCTCCTGTCCCCACTCTCCTGTCTCCCTCTCCTGTCCCCCCTCTCCTGTCTCCCCTCTCCTGTCTCCCCTCTCCTGTCCCCCCTCTCCTGTCTCCCCTCTCCTGTCTCCCCTCTCCTGTCCCCGCTCTCCTGTCGCCCTCTCCTGTCTCCCTCTCCTGTCCCCAATCTCCCTCTCTCCCCTCTCCTGTCTCCCTCTCCTGTCCCCACTCTCCTGTCTCCCTCTCCTGTCCCCCCTCTCCTGTCCCCCCTCTCCTGTCTCCCCTCTCCTGTCTCCCCTCTCCTGTCCCCGCTCTCCTGTCTCCCCTCTCCTGTCCCCACTCTCCTGTCTCCCTCTCCTGTCCCCACTCTCCTGTCTCCCCTCTCCTGTCCCCCTCTCCTGTCTCCCTCTCCTGTCTCCCTCTCCTGTCCCCGCTCTCCTGTCTCCCCTCTCCTGTCTCCCCTCTCCTGTCTCCCCTCTCCTGTCCCCCCTCTCCTGTCCCCCCTCTCCTGTCGCCCCTCTCCTGTCTCCCCTCTCCTGTCCCCAATCTCCTCTCTCCCCTCTCCTGTCTCCCTCTCCTGTCCCCAATCTCCTGTCTCCCCTCTCCTGTCTCCCTCTCCTGTCTCCCTCTCCTGTCTCCCCTCTCCTGTCTCCCCTCTCCTGTCTCCCTCTCCTGTCTCCCCTCTCCTGTCTCCCCTCTCCTGTCCCCGCTCTCCTGTCTCCCTCTCCTGTCTCCCTCTCCTGTCCCCAATCTCCTCTCTCCCTCTCCTGTCTCCCCTCTCCTGTCCCCAATCTCCTGTCTCCCTCTCCTGTCTCCCCTCTCCTGTCTCCCTCTCCTGTCCCCGCTCTCCTGTCTCCCCTCTCCTGTCCCCCTCTCCTGTCCCCCTCTCCTGTCGCCCCTCTCCTGTCTCCCCTCTCCTGTCCCCAATCTCCTCTCTCCCTCTCCTGTCTCCCCTCTCCTGTCCCCAATCTCTTGTCTCCCCTCTCCTGTCTCCCTCTCCTGTCTCACCTCTCCTGTCTCCCTCTCCTGTCCACCTCCCCTGTCTCCCCTCTCCTGTCTCCCCTCTCCTGTCCCCCTCTCCTGTCTCCCTCTCCTGTCCCCAATCTCCTGTCTCCCTCTCCTGTCTCACCTCTCCTGTCCACCTCTCCTGTCTCCCCTCTCCTGTCTCCCCTCTCCTGTCTCCCCCTCTCCTGTCCCCAATCTCCTGTCTCCCTCTCCTGTCTCCCCTCTCCTGTACCCCTCTCCTGTCTCCCCTCTCCTGTCTCCCCTCTCCTGTCCCCCTCTCCTGTCTCCCCTCTCCCTGTCCCCAATCTCCTGTCTCCCCTCTCCTTCTCCCCTCTCCTGTCTCCCCTCTCCTGTACCCCCTCTCCTGTCTCCCCTCTCCTGTCTCCCCTCTCCTGTCCCCCCTCTCCTGTCTCCCCCTCTCCTGTCCCCAATCTCCTGTCTCCCTCTCCTGTCTCCCCTCTCCTGTCCCCAATCTCCTGTCTCCCAATCTCCTGTCTCCCTCTCCTGTCTCCAATCTCCTATCTCCCCTCTCCTGTCTCCCCTCTCCTGTCCCCAATCTCCTGTCTCCCCTCTCCTGTCTCCCCTCTCCTGTCTCCCTCTCCTGTCCCCCTCTCCTGTCTCCCCTCTCCTGTCTCCCTTCTCCTGTCCCCCCTCTCCTGTCTCCCCTCTCCTGTCCCCCCTCTCCTGTCTCCCCTCTCCTGTCTGCTGTACCAGTTTGTTACGGAGGATGTGGACATAGATATATGATAAAATATAATATATAATGAGTTAGACAAAGGGGATCTATGCAAATTTCTTGGCAAATCCCCCCATATTAAAGCTCTAACTACATGCACGGAAAACACATTTACATCTTCTATGCAGCATTGAAATCCTCCAACTCAGCATCTTGGATGTATACATTTGTCATAACCTGACTTACTTATGAAATACAGCATGCATGAAAGTATCAGCTCACATCTTTTACTTTACAAATGATATAAAATGTATGAGAAAAAAAATATATATTTTCAAATAGCCTTGTCTCTGGGAGAGTTTTGGGATACATTTTGGTTGGATGAATCATCTCTCTCTTTTACTGTGTGGAGACTGTGGAGGAGAGTTTGAAATCCAATTTCTTTTAACATGTGTTCTTGTCCACCTAAA
>NW_025749801.1:0-22479 GCF_021184085.1 Oncorhynchus gorbuscha | reverse complement strand
GATAAAATACCAGGTCCGAGTCCACTTCCCAGTCCTCTTCTGGCCATAGGCTACAGTATGTCATAACTTTGAATGAAAAGTGCTCATTCAGAGGAGCAAGCAGCATGACAAAACAAGGAGGAAAGGAAACATAAGAAAACAATGAGACACAGTAAGCATGAGAAAACAATGAGACACAGTAAACATGAGAAAACAAGGAGGAAAGGAAACATGAGAAAACAATGAGACACAGTAAACATGAGAAAACAAGGAGGAAAGGAAACATGAGAAAACAATGAGACACAGTAAACATGAGAAAACAATGAGAAAAGGAAACATGAGGAAACAATGAGACACAGTAAACATGAGAAAACAATGAGACACAGTAAACATGAGAAAACAATGAGACACAGTAAGCATGAGAAAACAATGAGACACAGTAAACATGAGAACAAGGAGGAAAGGAAACATGAGAAAACAATGAGACACAGTAAACATGAGAAAACAATGAGACACAGTAAGCATGAGAAAACAATGAGACACAGTAAACATGAGAACAAGGAGGAAAGGAAACATGAGAAAACAATGAGACACAGTAAGCATGAGAAAACAATGAGACACAGTAAACATGAGAAAACAAGGAGGAAAGGAAACATGAGAAAACAATGAGACACAGTAAGCATGAGAAAACAATGAGACACAGTAAGCATGAGAAAACAATGAGAAACAGAGAAACAACGAGACACAGTAAGAGAAAAACAATGAGACACAGTAAACATGAGAAAACAAGGAGGAAAGGAAACATGAGAAAACAATGAGACACAGTAAGCATGAGAAAACAATGAGACACAGTAAACATGAGAAAACAATGAGAAAAGGAAACATGAGAAAACAATGAGACACAGTAAACATGAGAAAACAATGAGACACAGTAAACATGAGAAAACAATGAGACACAGTAAACATGAGAAAACAATGAGACACAGTAAACATGAGAAAACAATGAGACACAGTAAACATGAGAAAACAATGAGACACAGTAAACATGAGAAAACAATGAGACACAGTAAACATGAGAAAACAATGAGAAAAAGGAAACATGAGAAAACAATGAGACACAGTAAACATGAGAAAACAATGAGACACAGTAAACATGAGAAAACAATGAGAAAAGGAAACATGAGAAAACAAGGAGGAAAGGAAACATGAGAAAACAATGAGAAAAGGAAACATGAGAAAACAATGAGACAAAGTAAACATGAGGAAACAATGAGACACAGTAAAATGAGAAAACAATGAGACACAGTAAACATGAGAAAACAATGAGACACAGTAAGCATGAGAAAACAATGAGACACAGTAAACATGAGAAAACAATGAGACACAGTAAGCATGAGAAAACAATGAGACACAGTAAACATGAGAAAACAATGAGACACAGTAAGCATGAGAAAACAATGAGACACAGTAAACATGAGAACAAGGAGGAAAGGAAACATGAGAAAACAATGAGACACAGTAAGCATGAGAAAACAATGAGACACAGTAAACATGAGAAAACAAGGAGAAAACAATGAGACACAGTAAGCATGAGAAAACAATGAGACACAGTAAGCATGAGAAAACAATGAGAAAAGGAAACATGAGAAAACAACGAGACACAGTAAGCATGAGAAAACAATGAGACACAGTAAACATGAGAAAACAAGGAGGAAAGGAAACATGAGAAAACAATGAGACACAGTAAGCATGAGAAAACAATGAGACACAGTAAACATGAGAAAACAATGAGAAAAGGAAACATGAGAAAACAATGAGACACAGTAAACATGAGAAAACAATGAGACACAGTAAACATGAGAAAACAATGAGACACAGTAAACATGAGAAAACAATGAGACACAGTAAACATGAGAAAACAATGAGACACAGTAAACATGAGAAAACAATGAGACACAGTAAACATGAGAAAACAATGAGACACAGTAAACATGAGAAAACAATGAGAAAAAGGAAACATGAGAAAACAATGAGACACAGTAAACATGAGAAAACAATGAGACACAGTAAACATGAGAAAACAATGAGAAAACAAGGAGGAAAGGAAACATGAGAAAACAAGGAGAAAAAACATGAGGAAACAAGGAAAAGGAAACATGAGAAAACAAGGAAACATGAGAAAACAAGGAGGAAAGGAAACATGAGAAAACAAGGAGGAAAGGAAACATGAGAAAACAAGAGGAAAGGAAACATGAGGAGGAAACATGAGAAAACAAGGAGGAAAGGAAACATGAGAAAACAAGGAGGAAAGGAAACATGAGAAAACAAGGAGCCTGAAGCTGTTTTTGAAGTAACATTAGAAAACAAGGAGAAAGTAGAAACATGAGAAAACCGTGAGCCTGAAGCTGTTTTTGCAGTAACATGATTTGAAGGTACGAACATGAGAAAACCGTGATTCTGAAGCTGTTTTTGCAGTAACATGATTTGAAAGTAGAAACATGAGAAAACCGTGATTCTGAAGCTGTTTTTGCAGTAACATGATTTGAAAGTAGAAACATGAGAAACCGTGAGCCTGAAGCTGTTTTTGCAGTAACATGATTTCTTGTTTTACTGTTATGTCATTTATTGATTTGTCCTTCACTCGTAAAGTTCCACTTTAACACAACTTCACCCTCCACACACACAGTAGTATGTTTTGAGCTTCCGTTTGGCTGAACCATGTGCTGCTGGCTGCTGTAAAATCAGTCACAGTTGGCTTAGATACAAGTTAAAATAGAACTAGAATAATGCAATTGGTAAATGTCTTTCTGTTTGTATATGCAGGTATAAATAGAAACAGACAACACTGCACACAGTGGGAGGTACATTTGGTACAGTTAGCTTCTCATTTAAAAATGCTTGTGGTACTTATTTCAATATTTAAATCAATCAAATGTGATTATATGGAGCATTGAAAAAAGGGATTAACAGTGATCTGGTGCCATTTGCCTTTTTGATGAAAATGAATAAGATTACATGGACAGGTGGACCTGATCCTAGATCAACACTCCTACTCTGAGATGCTTGTCACAAACAATATGGCCACTGGCCTGACACCCCAAAGAGACGCAAGATAAACCTTCCCAGGTAGCAAGAAACCTTGAGGGGAACCAAACTCTGAGGAGTAGGCTCTAGGACAGATCAGAAACTGACCAATCCAGAGCAGGGCCTGGGTAACAGGGAACACAGAACCAGAGTCAAGACTAGACAGGACAGAAATTGACCAATCCAGAGCAGGGCCAGGGAAACAGGGAACACAGAACCAGAGTCATGACTAGAGAGGAAAGGACAGGACAGGACAGCACCAGAGGCAGGACAAAACCAGAGACAGGACAGAACCAGAGCCAGGACTGGACAGAACCAGAGCCAGGACAGAACCAGAGACAGAACAGAACCAGAGACAGGACAGAACCAGAGACAGGACATGACAGTACCAGACACAGGACAGAACCATTGACATTACAGGACAGAACCAGAGACAAGACAGGACATAACCAGAGACAGAACAGAACCAGAGACAGGACAGAACCAGAGACAGGACAGGACAGAACCAGAGACAGGACAGGACAGAACCAGAGACAGGACAGGACAGAACCAGAGACAGGACAGGACAGGACAGGACAGAACCAGAGCCAGGTCAGGACAGAACCAGAGCCAGGTCAGGACAGAACCAGAGCCAGGTCAGGACAGAACCAGAGCCAGGACAGGACAGAACCAGAGCCAAGACAGGACAGAACCAGAGACAGGACAGAACCATTGACAGGACAGAACAGAGCCAGAGACAGGACAGAACCAGAGACAGGACAGAACCAGAGACAGGACAGAACCAGAGACAGGACAGAACCAGAGACAGGACAGAACCAGAGACAGGACAGAACCAATGACAGGACAGAACAGAACCAGAGACAGGACAGAACCAGAGACAGGACAGAACCAGAGACAGGACAGAACAGAACCAGAGACAGGTCAGGACAGAACCAGAGACAGGTCAGGACAGAACCAGAGACAGGACAGAACCAGAGACAGGACAGAACCAGAGACAGGACAGAACCAGAGACAGGACTGAACCAGAGACAGGACAGAACAGAACCAGAGACAAGACAGGACAGAACCAGAGACAGGACAGAACCAGAGACAGGACAGAACCAGAGACAGGTCAGGACAGAACCAGAGACAGGACATAACCAGAGACAAGACAGGACAGAACCAGAGACAGGACAGAACCAGAGACAGGACAGAACCAGAGACAGGACAGAACCAGAGACAGGTCAGGACAGAACCAGAGACAAGACAGGGGCTTTGGGGTTTTGACTTGTTAATTGTTTACTCCATGTGTAACTCTGTGTTGTCTGTTCACACTGCTATGCTTTATCTTGGCCAGGTCGCAGTTGCAAATGAGAAGTTGTTCTCAACTAGCCTACCTGGTTAAATAAAGGTGAAATAAAATCAAAATAAACAGGACAGAACCAGAGACAGGACAGAACCAGAGACAGGACAGAACCAGAGACAGGACAGAACCAGAGACAGGACAGAACCAGAGACAGGACAGAACCAGAGACAGGACAGAACCAGAGACAGGTCAGGACAGAACCAGAGACAGGTCAGGACAGAACCAGAGACAGGACAGAACCAGAGACGGGACAGGACAGAACCAGAGACAGGACAGGACAGAACCAGAGACAGGACAGGACAGAACCAGAGACAGGACAGAACCAGAGACAGGACAGGACAGAACCAGAGACAGGACAGAACCAGAGACAGGACAGAACCAGAGACAGGACAGAACCAGAGACAGGACAGAACCAGAGACATGCCAGAACCAGAGACAGGACAGAACCAGAGACAGGACAGGACAGAACCAGAGACAGGACAGGACAGAACCAGAGACAGGACAGGACAGAACCAGAGACAGGACAGGACAGAACCAGAGACAGGACAGGACAGAACCAGAGACAGGACAGGACAGAACCAGAGACAGGACAGGACAGAACCAGAGACAGGACAGGACAGAACCAGAGACAGGACAGAACCAGAGACAGGACAGAACCAGAGACAGGACAGAACCAGAGACAGGACAGAACCAGAGACAGGACAGAACAGAACCAGAGACAAGACAGGACAGAACCAGAGACAAGACAGGACAGAACCAGAGACAGGACAGAACCAGAGACAGGACAGAACCAGAGACAGGACAGAACCAGAGACAGGACAGAACCAGAGACAGGACAGAACCAGAGACAGGACATGACAGAACCAGAGACAGGACAGAACCATTGACAGGACAAGACAGAACCAGAGACAAGACAGGACAGAACCAGAGACAGGACAGAACCAGAGACAGGACAGAACAGAACCAGAGACAGGACATGCCAGAACCAGAGACAGGACAGAACCAGAGACAGGACATGACAGAACCAGAGACAGGACATGACAGAACCAGAGACAGGACAGAACCAGAGACAGGACAGAACCAGAGACAGGACAGAACCAGAGACAGGACAGAACCAGAGACAGGACAGGACAGAACCAGAGACAGGACATGCCAGAACCAGAGACAGGACAGAACCAGAGACAGGACAGAACCAGAGACAGGACAGAACCAGAGACAGGACAGAACAATTGACAGGACAGGACAGAACAATTGACAAGATAGGACAGAACCAGAGACAGGACAGAACCAGAGACAGGACAGGACAGAACCAGAGACAAGACAGGACAGAACCAGAGACAAGACAGGACAGAACCAGAGCCAGGACTGGACAGAACCAGAGACAGGACAGAACAGGACAGAACCAGAGACAGGACAGAACAGAACCAGAGACGGGACAGAACCAGAGACGGGACAGAACCAGAGACGGGACAGAACCAGAGACGGGACAAAACCAGAGACGGGACAGAACCAGAGACGGGACAGAACCAGAGACGGGACAGAACCAGAGACGGGACAGAACCAGAGACGGGACAGAACCAGAGACGGGACAGAACCAGAGACAGGACAGAACAGGACAGAACAGAACCAGAGACGGGACAGAACCAGAGACAGGACAGGACCGAGACAAGACAGGACAGAACCAGAGACAGGACAGAACCAGAGACAGGACAGGACAGAACCAGAGACAAGACAGAACCAGACACAGGACAGAACCAGACACAGGACAGAACCAGAGACAAGACAGGACAGAACCAGAGACAAGACAGGACAGAACCAGAGACAGGACAGAACAGGACAGAACAGAACCAGAGACAGGACAGAACAGGACAGAACAGAACCAGAGACGGGACAGAACCAGAGACGGGACAGAACCAGAGACGGGACAGAACCAGAGACGGGACAGAACCAGAGACGGGACAGAACCAGAGACGGGACAGAACCAGAGACGGGACAGAACCAGAGACGGGACAGAACCAGACACAAGACAGGACAGAACCAGACACAAGACAGGACAGAACCAGAGACAAGACAGGACAGAACCAGAGACAAGACAGGACAGAACCAGAGACAGGACAGAACAGGACAGAACAGAACCAGAGACGGGACAGAACCAGAGACAGGACAGGACAGAGACAAGACAGGACAGAACCAGAGACAGGACAAAACCAGAGACAGGACAGGACAGAACCAGAGACAGGACAGAACCAGAGACAGGACAGGACAGAACCAGAGACAAGACAGAACCAGACACAGGACAGAACCAGACACAGGACAGAACCAGAGACAAGACAGGACAGAACCAGAGACAAGACAGGACAGAACCAGAGACAGGACAGAACAGGACAGAACAGAACCAGAGACAGGACAGAACAGGACAGAACAGAACCAGAGACAAGACAGAACCAGACACAGGACAGAACCAGACACAGGACAGAACCAGAGACAAGACAGGACAGAACCAGAGACAAGACAGGACAGAACCAGAGACAGGACAGAACAGGACAGAACAGAACCAGAGACAGGACAGAACAGGACAGAACAGAACCAGAGACGGGACAGAACCAGAGACAGGACAGAACCATTGACATTACAGGACAGAACCATTGACAGGACAGAACCAGAGACAAGACAGGACATAACCAGAGACAAGACAGGACATAACCAGAGACAGGACATAACCAGAGACAAGACAGGACATAACCAGAGACAGGACATAACCAGAGACAGGACATAACCAGAGACAGGACATAACCAGAGACAGGACATAACCAGAGACAGGACATAACCAGAGACAGGACAGAACCAGAGACAGGACAGAACCAAAGACAGGACAGAACCAGAGACAGGACAGAACCAGAGACAGGACATAACCAGAGACAGGACAGTACCAGAGACAGGACATGACAGTACCAGAGACAGGACATGACAGTACCAGAGACAGGACATGACAGTACCAGAGACAGGACAGGACAGTACCAGAGACAGGACAGGACAGAACCAGAGACAGGACAGGACAGAACCAGAGACAGGACAGGACAGAACCAGAGACGGGACAGAACCAGAGACAGGTCAGGACATAACCAGAGACAGGACATAACCAGAGACAGGACAGAACCAGAGACAGGACAGAACCAGAGACAGGACAGAACCAGAGACAGGTCAGGACAGAACCAGAGACAAGACAGGGGGTTTGGGGTTTTGACTTGTTAATTGTTTACTCCTTGTGTAACTCTGTGTTGTCTGTTCACACTGCTATGCTTTATCTTGGCCAGGTCGCAGTTGCAAATGAGAAGTTGTTCTCAACTAGCCTACCTGGTTAAATAAAGGTGAAATAAAATCAAAATAAACAGGACAGAACCAGAGACAGGACAGAACCAGAGACAGGACAGAACCAGAGACAGGACAGAACCAGAGACAGGACAGAACCAGAGACAGGACAGAACCAGAGACAGGACAGAACCAGAGACAGGACAGAACCAGAGACAGGACAGGACAGAACCAGAGACATGCCAGAACCAGAGACATGCCAGAACCAAAGACAGGACAGGACAGAACCAGAGACAGGACAGAACCAGAGACAGGACAGAACCAGAGACAGGACAGAACCAGAGACAGGACAGAACCATTGACAGGACAGAACCATTGACAGGACAGGACAGAACCATTGACAGGACAGGACAGAACCATTGACAAGACAGGACAGAACCAGAGACAGGACAGAACCAGAGACAGGACAGAACCAGAGACAGGACAGAACCAGAGACAGGACAGAACCAGAGACAGGACAGAACCAGAGACAGGACAGAACCAGAGACAGGACAGAACCAGAGACAGGACAGAACCAGAGACAGGACAGAACCAGAGACAGGACAGAACCAGAGACAGGACAGAACCAGAGACAGGACAGAACTAGAGACGGGTCAGGACAGACCTAGAGACAGGACAGAACCAGAGACAGGACAGAACCAGAGACAGGACAGAACCAGAGACAGGACAGAACCAGAACCAGAGACAAGACAGGACAGAACCAGAGACAGGACAGGACAGAACCAGAGACAGGACAGGACAGAACCAGAGACAGGACAGGACAGAACCAGAGACAGGACAGGACAGAACCATTGACAGGACAGGACAGAACCATTGACAGGACAGGACAGAACCAGAGACAAGACAGGACAGAACCAGAGACAAGACAGGACAGAACCAGAGACAAGACAGGACAGAACCAGAGACAAGACAGGACAGAACCAGAGACAAGACAGGACAGAACCAGAGACAAGACAGGACAGAACCAGAGACAAGACAGGACAGAACCAGAGACAAGACAGGACAGAACCAGAGACAAGACAGGACAGAACCAGAGACAAGACAGGACAGAACCAGAGACAAGACAGGACAGAACCAGAGACAAGACAGGACAGAACCAGAGACAAGACAGGACAGAACCAGAGACAGGACAGAACCAGAGACAGGACAGAACCAGAGACAGGACAGAACCAGAGACAGGACATGCCAGAACCAGAGACAGGACATGCCAGAACCAGAGACAGGACATGCCAGAACCAGAGACAGGACATGCCAGAACCAGAGACAGGACAGGACAGAACCAGAGACAGGACAGGACAGAACCAGAGACAGGACATGACAGAACCATTGACAGGACAGGACAGAACCATTGACAGGACAGGACAGAACCATTGACAAGACAGGACAGAACCAGAGACAAGACAGGACAGAACCAGAGACAAGACAGGACAGAACCAGAGACAAGACAGGACAGAACCAGAGACAAGACAGGACAGAACCAGAGACAAGACAGGACAGAACCAGAGACAAGACAGGACAGAACCAGAGACAAGACAGGACAGAACCAGAGACAAGACAGGACAGAACCAGAGACAAGACAGGACAGAACCAGAGACAAGACAGGACAGAACCAGAGACAAGACAGGACAGAACCAGAGACAAGACAGGACAGAACCAGAGACAAGACAGGACAGAACCAGAGACAAGACAAGACAGAACCAGAGACAAGACAAGACAGAACCAGAGACAAGACAAGACAGAACCAGAGACAAGACAGGACAGAACCAGAGACAGGACAGAACCAGAGACAGGACAGAACCAGAGACAGGACAGAACCAGAGACAGGACAGAACCAGAGACAGGACAGAACCAGAGACAGGACAGAACCAGAGACAGGACAGAACCAGAGACAGGACAGAACCAGAGACAGGACAGAACCAGAGACAGGACAGAACCAGAGACAGGTCAGGACAGAACCAGAGACAGGACAGGACAGAACCAGAGACAGGTCAGGACAGAACCAGAGACAGGTCAGGACAGAACCAGAGACAGGTCAGGACAGAACCAGAGACAAGACAGGACAGAACCAGAGACAAGACAGGACAGAACCAGAGACAGGACAGAACCAGAGACAGGACAGGACAGAACCAGAGACAAGACAGGACAGAACCAGAGACAAGACAGGACAGAACCAGAGACAGGACAGAACCAGAGACAGGACATGACAGAACCAGAGACAGGACAGAACCAGAGACAGGTCAGGACAGAACCAGAGACAGGTCAGGACAGAACCAGAGACAGGTCAGGACAGAACCAGAGACAGGTCAGGACAGAACCAGAGACAGGACAGGACAGAACCAGAGACAGGACAGAACCAGAGACAGGACAGAACCAGAGACAGGTCAGGACAGAACCAGAGACAGGTCAGGACAGAACCAGAGACAGGTCAGGACAGAACCAGAGACAGGACAGAACCAGAGACAGGACAGAACCAGAGACAGGACAGAACCAGAGACAGGACAGGACAGAACCAGAGACAAGACAGGACAGAACCAGAGACAGGACAGAACCAGAGACAGGACAGAACCATTGACAGGACAGGACAGAACCAGAGACAAGACAGGACAGAACCAGAGACAGGACAGAATCAGAGACAGGACAGAACAGAACCAGAGACAGGACAGAACTAGAGACAGGTCAGGACAGAACCAGAGACAGGACAGGACAGAACCAGAGAAAGGACAGAACCAGAGACAGGTCAGGACAGAACCAGAGACAGGTCAGGACAGAGACAGGTCAGGACAGAACCAGAGACAGGTCAGGACAGAACCAGAGCCAGGTCAGGACAGAACCAGAGCCAGGTCAGGACAGAACCTGAAACAGTACAGGACATAACTAGTGACAGGACACATCCAGAGACAGTACAGGACAAAAATAGAGACAAGACAGGACCAAATACTGGTCAGAAGCAGAGACGGGTCAGGACAGAGGCAGAGACAGGACGGGACAGAGACAGGACAGAACCAGAGAAAGGACAGAAGCAGAGTCAGGTCAGGACAGAGGCAGAGACAGGACGGGACCAGAGACAGGACGGGACCAGAGACAGGACAGAACCAGAGACAGGACAGAAGCAGAGACAGGACAGAACAGCCTCCATATCAATCAGTTTGGTGTTTACTAATCTTTGTTAACCAATAACTAAATATTGTGTAATATGGTCAGATGCAGTCTGTACACCAAAGGTTTTTACTGGACATAAGGCACTGAAGTGTAACATCAGTTGTAGAGCATACACTATGTTGTCAAGACCTCTGGCCATTGCTAGCAAGTTGACATGATTTATCATAACACTGAATGGGGGCACTCATTGTGACTATCATGGAGGGAGGACTTTCCTCAGGCTTAAAAATAGCTTGTACAATCAACAATTTCAGTTTAAACCAATCAGATTAAAGTAAATTGATGGGTTCTTCGAGCAGACGTTGAATCAGGAGCGTGACTATTTAGGATCTTTCTTTAAGCATATAAATTATTGACTGTATTTGCACCCAAATAACTACACCATACACTGAGTGTACAAAACATCAGGACCATCTGGTCTTTCCATGACATAGACTGACCAGGTGAATCCAGGTGACAGCTATGATCCCTTATTGATGTAATTTGTTAAATACACCTCAATCAGTGTAGATTAAGGGGACGTGACATGTTACATAAGGAATTGTAAGCCTTGAGACAACTGAGACATGGATTGTGTATTATGTGTGCCATTCAAAGAGTGAATGGATAAGACAATATATTTATGTCTTTGAATGGTGTATGGTAGTATGTGCCAGGGGAACCAGTTCGTGTCAAGAACTGTAACGCTGCTGGGTTTATCACGCTTAACAGTTTATTGTGTGTATCAAGAGTGGTCCACCACCTAAAGGACACCCAGCCTACTTCACACAACTGTTGGAAGCATTGGAGTCAACATAGGCCAGTATCCCTGTGGAATCGGGGGGGGGGAATGAAACGGGACACAGTGAATGAAACGGGACACCTTGTCACGACTATCACCGAAAGTGGCTCCCCTTCCCAAGTGGCTCCCCTTCCCGTTCGGGCGGCACACGGCGGTTGTCGTTACCGGTCTACTAGCTGCTACCGATCCCTTTTCCCCTTTTTGTTTTGTTTGGTCTAATTGGTTTCACCTGTTCCTTGTTTGGGGTTTTGGGTTGGGGTTGTTTAAGTTCAGTTAGCCCGCCTGTGTTCGTGCGGGCTTGTTTCCTGTTTGTGGTACAGGAGTGTCCTGTCATTTATTTCCGCTGTACAGCGTATGTACCGGTGTTGTACACTTTGGAGTGTTTGACGCCTGTGTTCGGCGTTCCCCTCTTTGGTTCGCTGTGATTGTTCCGGAATAAATGGTGTTTCCGAATCATCTGCTCTCTGCGCCTGACTCCACACACATCACTCTTCGAAGCCTGACACACTTTTAACTTTCTGAAACGTTCACTATTTCTTCTTTTGTGAAACGTTTTTTTTCACTGAACGGTACCGGCTGGTGAGAGCGGAAACCAGAGAGGGACAGAGAAAGGGATTTCAAATGCATGAGCAGGCATTTTTGATATTCATTGTTCATCCTGTACCTTGTGGGGAGCCTGAGTTAAAGGGCCAAAGGTCTTATCTCGCTAAATGAGCCGACTCTCATTGCCTGGGATGTGCCTCGCGAATAGGTCAAATCATGTTTCCATTAATATTTGAAAAACGCTATATTGAAAGAGATGTTCATATAGTACCAGGCTGTCTCTTCTCTCCTTTCCTCTAATAAAATAATCTCCTAAAACACCATTTCCCATCATCAGATCAGGAGGAGATAGTCCTGTCTATTTCTTGTTGAGTCATTTATCTTTCCTTACGTTGATGAATTCATAACGTTGACAATTCCCTGTGGGAATAATGAAATGCCACCCAGGGATTGGTCCGCTGGGTTGAAATGGAATGCAGAGATATCCAGGCCCAATTATTGTAATACTGCTCTTCTCTGGTAATCCATCTCTGAGAACGTTTATTAGTTCACACAGTATAGACTACGGCAAAAAGAGCCCTATTCCCTATTTAGTGCACTACTTTTTTTTACCAGGGTCCTATGGGTTTTGGTCACAAGTAGTGCACTATGTAATGAATAGGGTGCTACTTGGGACTCAACCTCTGTCTGTGACTGGCTGCAGCTGCTGTAGGTCTGGTTGAAATCTAAATGACTTGAGGACATAACCTCCTCTTTCAGCGACACGTCTGTTTTAATTGTGTTTTTTACTAGTTTAGACAAGGACTCAACGATGGCACTCTTCTTGATTATAACACCTGATTTAGCTTTCCTGAAATGGCTCCTGCATGGAAAACTATTTAAATTGGCTGTAGGCTACATGGTCTTATGTCTCGACTAACCTGTACCCAAGCACATTGACTCAGTATATAACCTCGTTATTGTCATTTTATTGTGTTCCTTTTTTAAACTTGATTTTATTTAGCAAATATTTTCATAATTATATTTAGTAATATACCACTGGATAATCTACATGTCTCTCCTATAGTAATATACCACTGGATAATCTACATGTCTCTCCTATAGTAATATACCACTGGTTAATCTACATGTCTCTCCTATAGTAATATACCATGTCTCTCCTATAGTAATATACCACTGGTTAATCTACATGTCTCTCCTATAGTAATATACCACTGGTTAATCTACATGTCTCTCCTATAGTAATATACCACTGGATAATCTACATGTCTCTCCTATAGTAATATACCACTGGATAATCTACATGTCTCTCCTATAGTAATATACCACTGGCTAATCTGATCAGTTGATGGTCTGATCGTGGGTTTTTCCTCAGCCACACAGAGACAGGCATGGAGCAGGACACCTGGTTGTCACTTGCAGCTCAGCGGGGTCCTACAGGGCCCCGGGAAATGCCATCTATCATTGTCGCCAGACCAATCATCCTTACCAACAGGGACCTTCTATCCAGCAGGAACTATCAGGAACGTTCACAGTTAGGTCTTGGTAGAGTGTCCCTATTCCCTCATCTCATGTCACCGCCACTAAGGTACTGTAGAGTGGGAATGGGAATGAAACCAGACAAGCAATATCGGCTCGGCATTGAGCTACTTTTCTAAGTGATTTTCAGTTCTATTTGGTGCTATGTTGTGGTAAACCTACTGTTACTTATTACCATCAATACAGTTGGCCTTCTTGCTTATTCCCTAACATATTATCCAGCAGGGTCCTAGTGCAGTTCAATGGGAATAGCGCTAGCAGACACCAGACTAGTGCCTCCAATGCAGTTGGCCTTCTTGCTTATTCCCTAACATATCATCCAGCAGGGTCCTAGTGCAGTTCAATGGGAATAGTGCTAGCAGACACCAGACTAGTGCCTCCAATGCAGTTGGCTTTCTTGTAAAATAAGATTTCATTTAAAGTTCCTTGTACTATAACATGGGAATCACAAAAGCTGTTGAGCCTCTGAAGAGGGGGATGGTTGTTTCCCTATTAGACTCACACTTTCCTATTGTATGAGCTAGGAAGGAAAGGGTTGTCTCATAAGATTAGCTTGTTGTTGGCCAGGGAGCAAAACAAACTAATTAAACATTATAGAAGGTGGCAACCATTCAAGTGCAATTGTTCAAGTGCATTGTGCAGTAACTTATGGTTTCACATTAAATTAGTTATCAATGCTTGAAATATCCCCTGTCCCCCTCTCTTGTAATGAGTCTAAAATGCCTACTCTATATTCAGTCTTAACTTTGGCTCGTCTCAGTTGTTTTATATAACGCATGGCTAATTGATCGTCCATTGTCATTCAACTGAATTCACAACTCTGTTATAAATAGTAAGACAATATGATGTTATTTAGATCAGCAATTAAATAAACTGTGACGAAGCATAGATTTAAAGTTGAGATTTACCAACAGAACACAACTAAATCATACACCTACATGACCAGATGAAGCCATATAATGCATGGAAAGAAAACATTGCTAAAGGCCAAAAGGATGCTAGAGGAGACCAGAGATGAACCTTCATACCTTCAGATCAGCCCTTCAGAGGAAGCTCTTAAGCATCTCCTAATCCTGCTGGACTAGCACCGGGACAAAGGCCTCTGAGATGTCTCCTAATCCTGCTGGACTAGCACCGGGACAAAGGCCTCTGAGATATCTCCTAATCCTGCTGGACTAGCACTGAGACAAAGGCCTCTGAGATATCTCCTAATCCTGCTGGACTAGCACTGAGACAAAGGCCTCTGAGATATCTCCTAATCCTGCTGGACTAGCACCGGGACAAAGGACTGAAATATCTCCTAATCCTGCTGGACTAGCACCGGGACAAAGGCCTCTGAAATATCTCCTAATCCTGCTGGACTAGCACCGGGACAAAGGCCTCTAAGATATCTCCTAATCCTGCTGGACTAGCACCGGGACAAAGGCCTCTGAAATATCTCCTAATCCTGCTGGACTAGCACCGGGACAAAGGCCTCTAAGATATCTCCTAATCCTGCTGGACTAGCACCGGGACAAAGGCCTCTGAGATATCTCCTAATCCTGCTGGACTAGCACCGGGACAAAGGCCTCATAGATATCTCCTAAACCTGCTGTACTAGCACCGGGACAAAGGCCTCTAAGATATCTCCTAATCCTGCTGGACTAGCACCGAGACAAAGGCCTCATAGATATCTCCTAATCCTGCTGGACTAGCACCGGGACAAAGGCCTCTGAGATATCTCCTAATCCTGCTGGACTAGCACCGGGACAAAGGCCTCTGAGATATCTCCTAAACCTGCTGGACTAGCACCGGGACAAAGGCCTCTGAGATATCTCCTAAACCTGCTGGACTAGCACCGGGACAAAGGCCTCTGAGATCTCCTAATCCTGCTGGACTAGCACCGGGACAAAGGCCTCATAGATATCTCCTAATCCTGCTGGACTAGCACCGGGACAAAGGCCTCATAGATATCTCCTAATCCTGCTGGACTAGCACCGGGACAAAGGCCTCTGAGATATCTCCTAATCCTGCTGGACTAGCACCGGGACAAAGGCCTCTGAAATATCTCCTAATCCTGCTGGACTAGCACCGGGACAAAGGCCTCTGAGATATCTCCTAATCCTGCTGGACTAGCACTGGGGCAAAGGCCTCATAGATATCTCCTAATCCTGCTGGACTAGCACTGGGACAAAGCCCTCTGAGATATCTCCTAATCCTGCTGGACTAGCACCGAGACAAAGGCCTCATAGATATCTCCTAATCCTGCTGGACTAGCACCGGGACAAAGGCCTCTGAGATATCTCCTAAACCTGCTGGACTAGCACCGGGACAAAGGCCTCTGAGATATCTCCTAATCCTGCTGGACTAGCACCGGGACAAAGGCCTCATAGATATCTCCTAATCCTGCTGGACTAGCACCGGGACAAAGGCCTCATAGATATCTCCTAATCCTGCTGGACTAGCACCGGGACAAAGGCCTCTGAGATATCTCCTAATCCTGCTGGACTAGCACCGGGACAAAGGCCTCTGAGATATCTCCTAATCCTGCTGGACTAGCACCGGGACAAAGGCCTCATAGATATCTCCTAAACCTGCTGGACTAGCACCGGGACAAAGGCCTCTGAGATATCTCCTAAACCTGCTGGACTAGCACCGGGACAAAGGCCTCTGAGATATCTCCTAATCCTGCTGGACTAGCACCGGGACAAAGGCCTCATAGATATCTCCTAATCCTGCTGGACTAGCACCGGGACAAAGGCCTCATAGATATCTCCTAATCCTGCTGGACTAGCACCGGGACAAAGGCCTCTGAGATATCTCCTAATCCTGCTGGACTAGCACCGGGACAAAGGCCTCTGAAATATCTCCTAATCCTGCTGGACTAGCACTGGGGCAAAGGCCTCATAGATATCTCCTAATCCTGCTGGACTAGCACTGGGACAAAGCCCTCTGAGATATCTCCTAATCCTGCTGGACTAGCACCGAGACAAAGGCCTCTGAGATATCTCCTAAACCACAGAGCTGGATAGGGATTGGAGGGGCACACCCTTACCCCTTGATGGAGGATTAGACCTGCCAGAGTCTTCATAGTAAACCAAGTTTTACTGCATGTGCCTGGGCCATCTCACCAAAACATTTGGGTCGTGTTCATTAGGGCCCACCGTAGCAAATTGTAGTCAAGGGGTTTGCAACGGAAAACTTCTTAAATTCTCCTAGTCTCTTACTGTATCAGTCACTTTTCTCCTGTATGGTGCCGAATGAATAACCCTCAGGTAATCCCCAACAATCACAGGGAGACAATCACAGGGAGACAATCACAGGGAGACAATCACAGGGAGACAATCACAGGGAGACAATCACAGGGAGACAATCACAGGGAGACAATCACAGGGAGACAATCACAGGGAGACAATCTCAGTAAGACAAACACAGGAAGTATGGCTACATAAACCATGACAGATATGTTAGTGGCAGCACAACAGCAAACTGTCAACGTAGGTGAGGATATGAACCTTAGGTTCTGCAGTGCAGACAGAGCAGGCTCCGTGGGAATAGGATTTGTGGTTGTTGCTTGTATCAGCTGGAGAAGCTTATTATCTGAGAAACACAGAGGGTGATCACCACTAACCCAAAAGGTATTTACCCCTTTCTGATTTTCTCTATTTTTGCATATTTTTGATACGGAATGTTATCAGATCTTCAACCAAAACCTAATATTAGATAAAAGCAGTTTATAAATCAAATGAGGTGCTTACTGTGGAATGCAGTGTTTGGTTTTCGCCAGATATAACGGGAGCCATATCGTCCAAAATGTTAACTCAAGTTTTGCCAAAAAGCCCCTGGATGATCATCAAGGCTCTTGGAAGAATATTCTATAGACAAATGAGTCAAAGTCTAACTTTTTTGGACGAAATGGGTCCCATTATGCCTGGCGATGCCGTTTTGGGCCTATGTGTTTGTGTTTCGTCCACATGCAGTTCAGTCAACAGGCCCGAGTTGCTACAGTAGTGATCCATGCCAAAACAGTTTACTGTTTGATGCAGCCACCATACATCACTCTGTATGGCTGTCGAAGCAGCCAATGGACAATGTCATCATCTCTGTCAGATGTTATGATGACCTGTCATGATGAACCACTGTCTCGAACGTTACACCCATTAAAGACGGAACAAGATCTAAGACACAATAGATAACCTTTTTGACAATGCACAGACACTGAGATGTAACCAAAAACACTATGATTCCATGTTGGCAAAGAGTCCAGTGCATTGCATTATGTAAAGAATGATCTGGCTATCATTTAAACAAAGGAAAATGTTCACAACAAGGTAGCAACACTTAGAAAAGCAGATAAACAAACAAACAGCTTTTTAAGCCATACATAGTTATGTAGTGCATCTACATACTGTAATAATGATTTGTGAGGACAAACATTTGCAAATGTATGTAGAAGGATATTTAAATTACAACGGGGCACTGAAGCTTGTAAGTCTATAAAAAGAGGAAAAAAACAAACTACTGTAGCACTTGAACACATTTTGAAAATGCATAACATATTCAAAGCAATGCTCCCTACTGACTCTGACTAATTCTATTTTCCAGAGCAATTCTTAAATAGACACGGAGGAGGGTTTGGTTGGTTCATAATGTTGTACTAATGTCTGCGTGACTGGTATAATGAAAGACATGACATCCCAACCCCTGTCAGTTTCACTGTGGTAAATCTACAGGACACTCTTGACTCGCCCCATGACCCCTATGACACTGGTAAGTGGCATATCTTACAATCGCACATGGCCCCTGTGACATCATTCACAACAGGAAGTAAATTGGGGCCATAACAACACGTAATCTGTGGGAATGCAGTCTGACCTAACAGCTCTTGATACCAACAACTGATCATCAAGCCCTCAAATTCCATAACGAGTTCTATCAATGAGGCATCATTCAACGTTAACAATTAGTGACGGTATAGGAAGAAGATTGGAATGACTGATTTTAAAATAACACTAATTTGAGTCTTTATAGGGAACTGGCAGCTGTTGTTTTCCAAAATGTGTGTCAAAAATGTTGATGCTAATTTGAGGCGGTTTGTGATTTATATATATATCTATATCGATAGAAATAAATAAATAGTTAGGCGAGACACCAATATTAATAATCCAATCATCATTCATTCCCTAAACGCTATTCTATAATTTATTCACTGGACGAAAGCATAAAAGTTGTGAGGGTAAATTGTATCACATCAATCATAGATGAATGTGTGACTGGAGCAGGCAGGCAGCTGTGTTGCTCCAAGCAAGAAAAACACTGCTCCTACGTTGTCCTTTTCTAGGCCTCGGCCGCGAGTGGATACGCTGCTGTTGAACAGCAGTGCAGAAACATCCCCCGGCCCTACTGCGATAAACAGGATTGATGTTTGCTACCAAGACATTTGACTTGATCCAGCAGTGCTTGAGAGGAATCATTCAGCTTCATTGAGCCGCTAAAGAGCTTTTTGAGGGAAATGTTTTCCTCTGTCATTTGACTCTTTCTCTAGTCACCACTGGCATCAATGTAATGGGGTGTTCTAAGCATATATAGGATAGATAGTCTATCTTTTCTACATAGTTTTGCTTTATTTTCAAGCTCTCTCTCTCTCTCTCTATACAGTATAAGCAGTTTTTGATTAGGAATAGGATGTTTATTTCACCATACTGAAATTGGTTAGCTATAGGTTTGTGCAGATACGCAGGTATTGAAGTATACGATATTGAAGTAATAAGTTAGAGTCAACAGCGCATATTAAAGAGTCAACAGCACATATTTCTAACAGAATCAATGTAAATCCTGATATAATACAGCACATTTTTCTAACAGAATCAATGTAAATCCTGATATAATTGAACATCTGGTGCCTAGACTACCATCAATGTTTGGGTGAGGAGGACATCATAGAGGAGGAGAGGGGGAGAGAGGAGAGGGAAACAGGGGTGAGAGAGAGGGGGAGAAGGGGAGGGGGAGAGAGAGAGGAGAGGGAAATGGGGGAGAGAGAGAGATACAGAGATCCACAAAGAATTCAAAAACAAATCCAATTTTGATAAACTCCCATATCTACTGGGTGAAATTCCACAGTGTGCCATCACAGCAGCAATATTTGTGACCTGTTGCCACAAGAAAAGGGCAACCAGTGAAGAACAAACACCATTGTAAATACAACCCATATTTATGCTTATTTATTTTCCCTTGTGTACTTTAACCATTTGTACATTGTTACAACACTGTATGTATATAAACTCCAAGTGGGCTGCCTTTTACTGAGGAGTGGCTTCCATCTGGCCACTCTACCATAAAGGCCTGATTGGTGGAGTGCTGCAGAGATGGTTGTCCTTCTGGAAGGTTCTCCCATCTCCACAGAGGAACTCTAGAGCCCTGTCAGAGTAACTATTGTGTTCTTGGTTACCTCCCTGACCCTTCTCCCCCAAATGCTCAGTTTGGCTGGGTGGCCAGCTGTAGGAAGAGTCTTGGTGATTCCAAACTTCTTCCATTGAAGAATGAATGAGGCCACTTTGTTCTTGGGGACATTCAATCCTGCAGAAATGTTTTGGTACCCTTCCCCAGATCTGAGCCTTGACAAAAATCCTGCCTTGGCGCTCTACGGACAATTCCTTTGACCTCATGGCTTGGTTTTTGTTCTGACATGCACTGTCAACTATGGGAGCCTATATAGACAGGTGTATGCTTTTCCAAATCATGTCCAATCAATTGAATTTACCACAGGTGGACTCCAATCAAGTTGTAGAAACATTTCAAGGATGATCAATGGAATCAGAATACACCTGAGCTCAATTTCCAGTCTCATAGCAAAGGGTCTAAATACTTATGCAGTGAGACCCGGGTGAGACCCGGAGACCCGGGTTCGTAACCGGGTCCTGACAGATTTGTATTTATTTAATCGATTTTAGAATAAGGCTGTAATGTTCAAATGTGGACAAAGTCAAGGGATCTGAATACTGGGTAGACAAAGTGCATAGTGTCAACCCACCAACAACATATCATGTCGACCTATAAAATGCAGGCTCAAAGTCTGCACAGATATTTAAAGAACAAAGCTATTGTGTTGCTGGCGTGTAGAATATAACTGTGTTTACTTGATTTCTGGAAAAGCTGTGTCTGTTATTTTCCCATTTTGAAACATGCATCTATTACCATTAATCGTCTCCTTTCTCTGGAAGCATCTTTAGTATTTTGAAGTTTTTATTTTTACAGTAATTTATTATGGAATGTATTCAAACTCAATTCTCAGAGACTTTCTCTTTTGATTAATGTATCTATCTGATGTGATGAAACAACTTTATTTATCTAGGATATCTATTATTTTCATCTTGTCAGTTATTCTGGTATCTGAGGAAGATACCAAGTCAGCATTCCAGATTCCAAATCGATTGCGAAAGAGACAATAAATAATTCAACAAGAAAGCTCCATTTGGTGCAAGAAGAAGAATGTAGATGAAAATACCAATCCACATACCTACCTACCAAAATAACAGGCAGCATTAATATATATTGGAAATGGAGAAGAACGCATTAATATAGATTGCAGTGTTCCTAATAGGTCAGATTATCTGGTCAAAGGTCAGTCTGGTTATCTGAGGTTGGTTGAGAACAAAATGTCGTTAAATAAAGATTATATTTAGTAGATACTCAACTACCCTCTAAGATAAGCATTTACATTTAGAAAACTAAGAGGGAGATCTTAATATCTTGACTGTAATATGATTTAGATCACTGAATTGGAGCGAGAAGTAATTGGCACATTTTTATTATGTCATAGCTAAGAATGACTTGGAAATTAGAGTTCTGTTCTGTGTCTTGTCCTCTGGGCTTTGTGTTCTCTGTCTCTCTGTGAATCATATTCTTTTGGTGACTGTTGTTAAACGCTCGTAAAAACAATCTTCAGTGATGTTTAAATGTTACCATGGGGTAACAGTTGTGACTGTAAATTTGTATTGATGCATTATGTGTACGACAGCTACTATAAATTCTCAGATTTGACAAAATATTGAATTCTCTTGCCAGGTAAGGTGGAAAGAGGGACATTGAATATATAAATAAAAATATATTTACTTTGCTGTTATATATAAACTTTAACAACACAGACATGAAAATGAATGTGTGCCTTCAAAACAGTAACTGCCGATCCCCCCTGCCAATGTGAAAATGGTAGCGGTCATACATGTACTCACCTATTGTAAAGGAGAATGTGGTTCATTCAATCAAAGACAGCTCTATCACAAACTACGCTACCCCATTCATATACACACAGTAGTCCAGTTCATACCCACCCCTTCTGCCATCCATCAACCTCCTGGCCTCATTTATAGATGAGTTGGTTTACATTAAGACTCAGTCTCCCCTGGTGCTCTGCTTTCCTCTCAGGCCATTGTTGCTAACCTAACCTTGGTCCAGAAACCTAGCCAGGCTCCGCTATGCTGGCTGTGGCCTGCCTGGCCTGGCCTGTGCTGCTCTGCCTGGGAGGGGGGAGGAACAAGGCGGGTGGGGGTTAGCTTGTGCCAGCTGGAGGCAGTCTGCTGTCCTAGATCCTGGACTACTGTCATGGCACCTGCTGTGACTCACCTGCTGTCCTTGGGTTTCACTGCAACCCTGGAGCGAGAGAGATGGCTGTACTGGATGAGATCACAATATAACCCTAGAA
>NW_025749800.1:0-22489 GCF_021184085.1 Oncorhynchus gorbuscha | reverse complement strand
AGAGATCACAGAAAGTGAATCTCATTCTAGTTCTGTGAGAGATTCTTCTCTCTCTCACCACAACAACGGCCATGTGTTGGTCTCTAGGCTACAATGTTGCACAAACCATAAACCCCAACTGACCTAACCCAAATCAATTCTTAGAATATCAGGCATCTATGTTTTTACATGTTATAATTATTACATTGCAAACATTTTTTTCATGCTATGAGAGTCAGGCAACCGGATCCAGGCACATAGGTTCCGGAACAAAACAGTCCAAAACTAAGAGGTGCCGATCTGTTCCAACCGTATCGGGATCAAATGAAGCACTGCCAACGCTAGATATTGAGCAAGGTCTTGGCAATAATTTATTTTTTATTTTTACTAATGCTAACCACCCTTTGAAAATTTGGTATGTGGTTCTCATAACGGCCGGATGGCTCATGACAAGAGGCGGGGTCCATCAATTTGATTTATGACGTTTCATTTTTTACATTTACATTTAGTCATTTAGCAGACGCTCTTATCCAGAGCGACTTACAAATTGGTGCATTCACCTTATGACATCCAGTGGGACAGTCACTTAACAATAGTGCATCTAAAACTTAGGGGGGTGGGGTGAGAGGGATTACTTAACCTATCCTAGGTATTCCTTAAAGAGGTGGGGTTTCAGGTGTCTCCGGAAGGTGGTGATTGACTCCGCTGTCCTGGCGTCGTGAGGGAGTTTGTTCCACCATTGGGGGGCCAGGGCAGCGAACAGTTTTGACTGGGCTGAGCGGGAGCTGTACTTCCTCAGTGGTAGGGAGGCGAGCAGGCCAGAGGTGGATGAACGCAGTGCCCTTGTTTGGGTGTAGGGCCTGATCAGAGCCTGGAGGTACTGAGGTGCCGTTCCCCTCACAGCTCCGTAGGCAAGTACCATGGTCTTGTAGCGGATGCGAGCTTCAACTGGAAGCCAGTGGAGAGAACGGAGGAGCGGGGTGACGTGAGAGAACTTGGGAAGGTTGAACACCAGACGGGCTGCGGCGTTCTGGATGAGTTGAAGGGGTTTAATGGCACAGGCAGGGGAGCCCAGCCAACAGCGAGTTGCAGTAATCCAGACGGGAGATGACAAGTGCCTGGATTAGGACCTGCGCCGCTTCCTGTGAGGCAGGGTCGTACTCTGCGGATGTTGTAGAGCATGAACCTACAGGAACGGGCCACCGCCTTGATGTTAGTTGAGAACGACAGGGTGTTGTCCAGGATCACGCCAAGGTTCTGGCGCTCTGGGAGGAGGACACAATGGAGTTGTCGACCATGATGGCGAGATCATGGAACGGGCAGTCCTTCCCCGGGAGGAAGAGCAGCTCCGTCTTGCCGAGGTTCAGCTTGAGGTGGTGATCCGTCATCCACACTGATATGTCTGCCAGACATGCAGAGATGCGATTCGCCACCTGGTCATCAGAAGGGGAAAGGAGAAGATTAATTGTGTGTCGTCTGCATAGCAATGATAAGAGAGACCATGTGAGGTTATGACAGAGCCAAGTGACTTGGTGTATAGCGAGAATAGGGAGAGGGCCAAGAACAGAGCCCTGGGGGACACCAGTGGTGAGAGCGCGTGGTGAGGAGACAGATTCTCGCCACGCCACCTGGTAGGAGCGACCTGTCAGGTAGGACGCAATCCAAGCGTGGGCCGCGCCGGAGATGCCCAACTCGGAGAGGGTGGAGAGGAGGATCTGATGGTTCACAGTATCGAAGGCAGCCGATAGATCTAGAAGGATGAGAGCAGAGGAGAGAGAGTTAGCTTTAGCAGTGCGGGGCGCCTCCGTGATACAGAGGAGAGCAGTCTCAGTTGAATGACTAGTCTTGAAACCTGACTGATTTGGATCAAGAAGGTCATTCAGAGAGAGATAGCGGAGAGCTGGCCAAGGACGGCACGTTCAAGAGTTTTGGAGAGAAAAGAAAGAAGGGATACTGGTCTGTAATTGTTGACATCGGAGGGATCGAGTGTAGGTTTTTTCAGAAGGGGTGCAACTCTCGCTCTCTTGAAGACGGAAGGGACGTAGCCAACGGTCAGGGATGAGTTGATGAGCGAGGTGAGGTAAGGGAGAAGGTCTCCCGGAAATGGTCTGGAGAAGAGAGGGAGGGGATAGGGTCAAGCGGGCAGGTTGTTGGGCGGCCGGCCGTCACAAGACGCGAGATTTCATCTGGAGAGAGAGGGGAGAAAGAGGTCAGAGCACAGGGTAGGGCAGTGTGAGCAGAACCAGCGGTGTCGTTTGACTTAGCAAACGAGGATCGGATGTCGCCGACCTTCTTTTCAAAATGGTTGACGAAGTCATCTGCAGAGAGGGAGGAGGGGGGAGGGGCGGAGGATTCAGGAGGGAGGAGAAGGTGGCAAAGAGCTTCCCTAGGGTTAGAGGCAGATGCTTGGAATTTAGCGTGTAGAAAGTGGCTTTAGCAGCAGAGACAGAGGAGGAAAATGTAGAGAGGAGGGAGTGAAAGGATGCCAGGTCCGCAGGGAGGCGAGTTTTCCTCCATTTCCGCTCGGCTGCCCGGAGCCCTGTTCTGTGAGCTCGCAATGAGTCATCGAGCCACGGAGCGGGAGGGGAGGACCGAGCCGGCCTGGAGGATAGGGACATAGAGAGTCAAGGGATGCAGAGAGGAGGAGAGGAGGGTTGAGGAGGCAGAATCAGGAGATAGGTGGGAGAAGGTTTGAGCGGAGGGAAGAGATGATAGGATGGAAGAGGAGAGAGTAGCGGGGGAGAGAGAGCGAAGGTTGGGACGGCGCGATACCATCCGAGTAGGGGCAGTGTGGGAGGTGTTGGATGAGAGCGAGAGGAAAAGGATACAAGGCAGTGGTCGGAGACTTGGAGGAGTTGCAGTGAGGTTAGTGGAAGAACAGCATCTAGTAAAGATGAGGTCGAGCGTATTGCCTGCCTTGTGAGTAGGGGGGAAGGTGAGAGGGTGAGGTCAAAAGAGAGAGGAGGGAAAGAAGGAGGCAGAGAGGAAAGAGTCAAAGGTAGACGTGGGGGAGGTTAAAGTCGCCCAGAACTGTGAGAGGTGAGCCGTCCTCAGGAAAGGAGCTTATCAAGGCATCAAGCTCATTGATGAACTCTCCGAGGAACCTGGAGGGCGATAAATGATAAGGATGTTAAGCTTGAAAGGGCTAGTAACTGTGACAGCATGGAATTCAAAGGAGGCGATAGACAGATGGGTAAGGGGAGAAAGAGAGAATGACCACTTGGGAGAGATGAGGATCCCGGTGCCACCACCCCGCTGACCAGACGCTCTCGGGGTGTGCGAGAACACGTGGGCGGACGAAGAGAGAGCAGTAGGAGTAGCAGTGTTGTCTGTGGTGATCCATGTTTCCGTCAGTGCCAAGAAGTCGAGGGACTGGAGGGGAGGCATAGGCTGAGATGAACTCTGCCTTGTTGACCGCAGATTGGCAGTTCCAGAGGCTACCGGAGACCTGGAACTCCACGTGGGTCGTGCGCGCTGGGACCACCAGAGTAGGGTGGCCGCGGCCACGCGGTGTGGAGCGTTTGTATGGTCTGTGCAGAGAGGAGAGAACAGGGATAAACAGACACATAGTTGACAGGCTACAGAAGAGGCTACGCTAATGCAAAGGAGATTGAATGACAAGTGGACTACACGTCTCGAATGTTCAGAAAGTTAAGCTACGTAGCAAGAATCTTATTGACTAAAATGATTAAAATGATACAGTACTGCTGAAGTAGGCCAGCTGGCAGTGGGTGCGTTGTTGACACTACACTAATCAAGTCGTTCCGTTGAGTGTAATAGTTTCTGCAGTGTTGCTATTCGGGGCTAGCAGGCTAGCTAGCAGTGTTGTTTACGTTACGTTGCGTTAAAAGAACGACAATAGATGGCTAGCGAACCTAGAAAATCGCTCTAGACTACACAATTATCTTTGATACAAAGACGGCTATGTAGCTAGCTAAGTAGCTAGCTACGATCAAACAAATCAAACCGTTGTACTGTAATGAAATGAAGTGAAAAAGTGATACAACCTGTGAATGCGACCGGGTAGTTGAGTTCTATACAGAAGACGTTGGCTAGCGTTGGCTAGCTGTTGGCTAGCTAGCAGAGTTGGCTAGCTAGCAGAGTCACCTACGTTAAGGACGACAAATAGCTGGCTAGCTAACCTCGGTAAATTAAGATAATCACTCTAAGACTACACACTCTAAACCTAAACAACACAATTATCTTGGATACGATGATACGATGATACGAAGACAGCAAAGACAGCTATGTAGGTAGCTAACACTAAACTAATCAAGTCGTTCAGTTGAGTGAAATAGTAATAGTTTCTCAGTGCAGCTGATCAGTGGACGTTAGCTAGCTGGCTAGTGAAGACTACGTTAGGGCGGCGAAATACGATAATTACGCAATTTTCATCGACATTGGTGTCATATTGTCTTAGACATGATGGTAGGGAGATTTGAATTTAACATTGGCCTTCAATCAATCCCTTCTATAGTTGCGTCGACACTATAATGATGTGATTAGCTGAACTATTATGGACTACAAAGGAAAACCCAGATGCGAGCTGCCCAGTGGACGCGAGCCTACCAAATGAGATAAATGCCTTTTATGCTCGCTTCGAGGCAAGCAACACTGAAGCATGCACGAGAGCACCGCTGTTCTGGATGACTGTGTGATAACGCTCTCGGTAGCCGTTGTGACCAAGGCCTTTAAACAGGTCAACATTCACAAAGCCGCGGGGCCAGATGGTTTACCAGGACGTGTACTCAAAGCACGACTCAACACTATCATTAAGTTTGCTGACGACACAACAGTGGTAGGCCTGTTCGGGGCTGTGGTGGAGTGGGTCGAGAGTTTCAAGTTCACTTGGTGTCCATCACCAATGAACTATCATGGTCCAAACACACCAAGACAATTGTGAAGAGGGCACGACAAAACATTTTCCCTCTCAGGAGACTGAAAAGATTTGGCATGGGTCCCCAGATCCTCAAAAGTTCAACAGCTGCACCATTGAGAGCATCTTGACGGTTGCATCACTGCCTGGTATGGCAACTGCTCGGCCTCTGACCGTAAGACGCTACAGAGGATATATGGCCCAGCACATCACTGGGGCCAAGCTTCCTGCCATCCAGGGCCTATAATAGGCAATGTCAATAAATAGTTTAGTTTATAGCACAAATAATATCATAGCATTAGGCTCCAGAGTGATGCAGCGGTCTAAGGCACGCTTTTGAGGTAATATGTATGTAGGAAGAGTTAAAGTGATTATGCATAGATAATAAAACAGAGAGTAGTTGCTAGAGGACGGGAGCAATGCAAATATGTCTGGGTAGCCATTTGAACAGCCAAGCTGTTCAGGAGTCTTCAGGAGTCTTATGGCTTGGGGGTAGAAGCTGTTGAGAAGCCTTTTGGACCTAGACTTAGATAATTCATAATAATAGTAATAACAATATTCATAATCATATTATAGTGTTGCATCTTCATATTTGACATTCATATCGCACCGTACAAAATTATCTTGTTACGTTGTGTAACAGTAAAAGGGATCCATTCTACTCAGCACCACTTCTAGTTTCCAAATGCCAGAGCTTTAAAAAAATGTAACCTTTATTTAACCAGGAAGGGCTCATTGAGATTAAAATATTATTTTCAAGAGCGCCCTGGCCAAGATAGGCAGCACCAAGTCAGCGTAGACTAGCGGTTAGAGCGTTGGACTAGTAACTTAAAGGTTGCAAGTTCGGATCCCCGAGCTGACAAGGTACAAATCTGTCGTTCTGCCCCTGAACAGACAGTTAACCCACTGTTCATAGGCCGTCATTGAAAATAATAATTTGTTCTTAACTGACTTGCCTAATTAAATAAAGGTAAAAAAATAAAATAAAAATTACAGACAGACAACATGAAAAACTACAAGTAATCTAGTAAAAACCATTGAATTCACAGAGTATAAAACAGCAAATTAAAAACATTGACAGGTCAGGGAATCAGCCTCAAAATCCTTCATCAGTGATTTAAAAACACCAATCTGGACAAGTTCTTCCAGTTTAAAAGTAGTTTGTAAGGCGTTCCAAGACGATGGCGCAGAGTACATAAAGCCCCTTCTACCAAATTCAGTTTGGACATTTGGAACAGTTAGCAGGATAAAGTCCAGCGAACGAAGAGTACCCACCACATTTCTGAACAATAAAAATGCACAAATAAAAGGTAGTAAACCCAAATGGCTTTGTAAATAAAAGTATACCAGTGACTGAGCTTATGAGTGACTAGAAGGCCAGCCAACCCTGGTATACAAAGTGCAGTGGTGCGTAAAGGGTTTTGCTGTTTAAAATAAATCTCAAAGTGCCATGAAAAGAGTGTAAAAGAGTGTCAATTGATCTCAAACACTGGCGGAAGCATTCAAATATAAAATATCCCCATAGTCTAGTGAAGGCATAAATGTAGCTGATACTAGCCTCTTCTGGCTTCAAAAGAAAAACAGGCCTTATTCTAAAATAAAATCCCAATTTCAGCTTCAATTTGTTTGTAAGTTGTTGAATATGCAATTTAAAGAGAGGCCGTCATCAATTAAAATTCCAATATATTTATATGAGTTACAACCTCAATCTCCTTGCCCTGACAGGTAGTAATAGGTGAAAGGTTAAGAGGTCTATTTCTTGCATTAAAAACACCATTAGTGTAGTTTGTGTATTGAAGATAAGCTTCAATTGACACAAGGTATGTTGAACAGTATAAAAAAGCAGTTTGCATGTTCTGGAAAGCTTTTGTAAGAGCGAGGCACAACAGTAAATAACAGTATCATCAGCATAAAAAAAAAGTTGTGGATTTTGGACATTTTTGTTTAAATAATTTATATTAATAGTGAATAAGAGGACCAAGTACAGAGCCTTGGGGCACACCATTCAAGACAGACAATTTAACAGACATAAGCCCATCAAATTGAGTGCACTGAGTTCTATCAGACCATGCAACTGCATGCTCCGAAAGACCTACACTCAAACAATCTGCCAAATAAGAATTTGTTCTTAACTGACTTGCCTAGTTAAATAAAGGTAAAATAAAATAAAATAAATAAAATAAATAGTTTAGCATGATCAACTGTATCAAAAGCCTTAGAGATCAATAAAAAGTGAGACACAGTGCTGTGTTTTGTCAATGGCTTCAGTGATATCATTTAAAACCTTCATGGCTGCTGTAATTGTGCTATGCTTCTTCCTGGCGAAACCTGATTGGTACATTGATAAAATAGAGTTAGTAAATAAAACTCTTTTAGCTGTTCACTCACAAAAGTTTCAAGTATTTTCACCAGGGGTGACAGCTTTGAATGGCCTATACTTATTTAAAAGAGTTGGATCTCCCCTTTTAAAAGTGGTAGGATAAATGCTGATTTCAGATCTTTGGAATTTCATTACATTCAGGGTTAGATTGAACAGAGATGTAAGTGGTTCGGCTATGAAATCAGCTGGTAGATTTAAAAAGCAGGGATCAAGAAGATCAGGACCTGCAGGCTTTCTCTGATCTAAGGATTTCGGGCTTTATGTACCACCTGCACTGAGAATGGCAAAAAGCTAAATGTTTGACCAGCTCTCACTGGTTCATCCACACAGGGTTGTACAGAGACAGAGGACACTGGTTCATCCACACAGGGTTGTACAGAGACAGAGGACACTGAATCAAACAGTCTACCAGATGATACAAAGTGCTCATTGAAACAATTCAGCATTTCAGTTTTGTCATATATAGCTTACACCCAGTGTTTTAATGTGACACAAAGACCAGATCATTGTGTAGGGTGCAATAAATGTTAAGAACACACACACACACACACACACACACACACACACACACACACACACACACACACACACACACACACACACACACACACACACACACACACACACACACACACACACACACACACACACACACACACACACACACAGACAGACAGACAGACAGACAGACAGACAGACAGACAGACAGACAGACAGACAGACAGACAGACAGACAGACAGACAGACAGACGAACAGACAGACAGACAGACAGACAAAAACAGTGGTACCCCCCATTGTTTTGTACACTACCTGTTTAGTATCTATGCATGGTCACTTCACCCTGCCTACATGTACAAATTACCTCGACTAACCTGTACCCCATTGAATCAGTATCGGTACCCCCTGTATATAGCCTCATTATTGTTGTTTTGTTGTGTTAATTAATTTTTTAAACTTTTGTTTATTTGGTGAATATTTTCTTAACTCTTTTTCTTGAACTGCACTGTTGGTTGAGGGCTTGTAAGTAAGCATTTCACGGTAAGGTCTACACATGTTGTATTCAGCGTATGTGACAAATAAAGTTTGAATTGATTTTGATACAGGACATTTATTCTGAAGGATTCCAAAAGTCCTGACCCGGAAGTACTTAGTAGTTCTTGCCCGTATCACAGCGGTTTCACGTTGAAGCTCACATCAATGCCATTGTTAAAGTAGATAACTGGCTACTAGTTAACTATTTATAGTTGTATTATTCTCAGCTACATCTTATCTCATAACCAGGCCAACCTAAAACAGCGGTACATATGGAGCTGACATGGTGAGCTTGGTTTGTGATTAACCAGTTGTCGAAAATGTTTGGGGACATTTGGCGCTAACGATATTTAAACTTTGGCAAGTTTGAGGTTTGCCGTAGCCGTTTGCTAGTTGTAACATAATCCTGATGAAACGCTGTTCCCTATATCTCCTCGTAGGGAGGACGTCCCGCTCCCAGCCCCAGACGGTCTATTATTTAACAAAGACCTTTATGATAAGTACTCCCTGGCGCCGACCATCAAGGGACTGTGGGCTATCGCTGTTGTAAGGTACAGTATGCAGCTAGCGTCAGTGGCTACCTAACGTGGCGTCAGTGGCCACCTAACGTGGCGTCAGTGGCTACCTAACGTAGCGTCAGTGGCTACCTAACGTAGCGTCAGTGGCTACCTAACGTGGCGTCAGTGGCTACCTAACGTGGCGTCAGTGGCTACCTAACGTGGCGTCAGTGGCTACCTAACGTGGCGTCAGTGGCTACCTAACGTAGCGTCAGTGGCTACCTAACGTAGCGTCAGTGGCTACCTAACGTACAAAGGCCAGTGGCTACCTAACGTAGCGTCAGTAGGCTACCTAACGTGGCGCCAGTGGCTACCTAACGTAGCGTCAGTGGCTACGTAGCGTCAGTGGCTACGTAGCGTCAGTGGCTACGTAGCGTCAGTGGCTACCTAACGTGGCGTCGGTAGCTACCTAACGTGGCGTCAGTGGCTACCTAACGTAGCGTCAGTGGCTACCTAACGTAGCGTCGGTGGCTACCTAGCGTGGCGTCAGTGGCTACCTAACGTGGCGTCAGTGGCTACCTAACGTAGCGTCCAGTGGCTACGTAGCGTCAGTGGCCACCTAGCGTGGCGTCAGTGGCTACCTAACGTAGCGTCAGTGGCTACCTAACGTGGCGTCAGTGTGGCTACGTAGCGTCGGTAACTACGTAGGCGTCAGTGGCTACGTAGCGTCAGTGACTACCTAACGTTGCGTCAGTGGCTGCCTAGCGTGGCGTCAGTGGCTACCTAACGTAGCGTCAGTGGCTACGTAGCGTCAGTGGCTACGTAGCGTAGCGTCAGTGGCTACGTAGCGTCAGTGACTACCTAACATAGCGTCAGTGGCTACCTAACGTGGCGTCAGTGGCTACCTAACGTAGCGTCAGTGCCTACCTAACGTAGCATCAGTGGCTACCTAACGTGGCGTCAGTGGCTACCTAAAGTGGCGTCAGTGGACAGCAGATTGAAGGGAGTTTTATTTCTTTCTCATTGTTAAAACTGGTAACCATTAGAACTGGTAAACATTAGAACTGGTAACCATTAGAATGATGAACTGGTAACCATTTAGAATGATGAACTGGTGACCATTAGAATGATGAACTGGTAACCATTAGAATGATGAACTGGTAACCATTAGAATGATGAACTGGTAACCATTAGAATGATGAACTGGTAACCATTAGAATGATGAACTGGTAACCATTAGAATGATGAACTGGTAACCATTAGAATGATGAACTGGTAACCATTAGAATGATGAACTGGTAACCATTAGAATGTTGAACTGGTAACCATTAGAATGATGAACTGGTAACCATTAGATTGTTGAACTGGTAACCATTAGATTGTTGAACTGGTAACCATTAGAATGATGAACTGGTAACCATTAGAATGATGAACTGGTAACCATTAGAATGATGAACTGGTAACCATTAGATTGTTGAACTGGTAACCATTAGATTGTTGAACTGGTAACCATTAGATTGTTGAACTGGTAACCATTAGAATGATGAACTGGTAACCATTAGAATGATGAACTGGTAACCATTAGATTGTTGAACTGGTAACCATTAGATTGTTGAACTGGTAACCATTAGAATGATGAACTGGTAACCATTAGAATGATGAACTGGTAACCATTAGAATGATGAACTGGTAACCATTAGAATGATGAACTGGTAACCATGAGAATGATGGACTGGTAACCATTAGAATGTTGAACTGGTAACCATTAGAATGAACCATTAGAACTGGTAACCATGAGAATGATGGACTGGTAACCATGAGAACTGGTAACCATTAGAATGCTGAACTGGTAACCATTAGAACTGGTGACCATTAGAACTGGTAACCATTAGAATGATGAACTGGTAACCATTTAGAATGATGAACTGGTGACCATTAGAATGATGAACTGGTAACCATTAGAATGATGAACTGGTAACCATTAGAATGATGAACTGGTAACCATTAGAATGATGAACTGGTAACCATTAGAATGATGGACTGGTGACCATTAGAATGATGGACTGGTAACCATTAGAACTGGTAACCATTAGAATGATGAACTGGTAACCATTAGAATGCTGAACTGGTAACCATTAGAACTGGTAACCATTAGAATGATGAACTGGTAACCATTAGAACTGGTGACCATTAGAATGCTGATTAGAATGATGAACTGGTAACCATTAGAATGCTGAACTGGTAACCATTAGAACTGGTAACCATTAGAACTGGTGACCATTAGAACTGGTGACCATTAGAACTGGTGACCATTAGAACTGGTGACCATTAGAACTGGTAACCATTAGAACTGGTGACCATTAGAATGATGAACTGGTAACCATTAGAACTGGTGACCATTAGAACTGGTGACCATTAGAACTGGTGACCATTAGAATGATGAACTGGTAACCATTAGAACTGGTGACCATTAGAACTGGTGACCATTAGAATGATGAACTGGTAACCATTTGAATGATGAACTGGTAACCATGAGAATGATGGACTGGTAACCATGAGAACTGGTAACCATTAGAATGCTGAACTGGTAACCATTAGAACTGGTAACCATTAGAACTGGTGACCATTAGAACTGGTAACCATTAGAATGATGAACTGGTAACCATTTAGAATGATGAACTGGTAACCATTAGAATGATGAACTGGTAACCATTAGAATGATGAACTGGTAACCATTAGAATGATGAACTGGTAACCATTAGATTGTTGAACTGGTAACCATTAGAATGATGAACTGGTAACCATTAGAATGTTGAACTGGTAACCATTAGAATGATGAACTGGTAACCATTAGAATGATGAACTGGTAACCATTAGAATGATGAACTGGTAACCATTAGAATGATGAACTGGTAACCATTAGAATGATGAACTGGTAACCATTAGAATGTTGAACTGGTAACCATTAGAATGATGAACTGGTAACCATTAGATTGTTGAACTGGTAACCATTAGATTGTTGAACTGGTAACCATTAGAATGATGAACTGGTAACCATTAGAATGATGAACTGGTAACCATTAGAATGATGAAATGGTAACCATTAGATTGTTGAACTGGTAACCATTAGATTGTTGAACTGGTAACCATTAGAACTGGTGACCATTAGAATGATGACCTGGTAACCATTAGAATGCTGAACTGGTGACCATTAGAACTGGTGACCATTAGAACTGGTGACCATTAGAACTGGTGACCATTAGAACTGGTAACCATTAGAACTGGTGACCATTAGAATGATGAACTGGTAACCATTAGAATGATGAACTGGTAACCATTAGAATGATGAACTGGTAACCATTAGAATGATGAACTGGTAACCATTAGAATGATGAACTGGTAACCATTAGAATGATGAACTGGTAACCATTAGATTGTTGAACTGGTAACCATTAGAATGATGAACTGGTAACCATTAGAATGTTGAACTGGTAACCATTAGAATGATGAACTGGTAACCATTAGAATGATGAACTGGTAACCATTAGAATGATGAACTGGTAACCATTAGAATGATGAACTGGTAACCATTAGAATGTTGAACTGGTAACCATTAGAATGATGAACTGGTAACCATTAGATTGTTGAACTGGTAACCATTAGATTGTTGAACTGGTAACCATTAGAATGATGAACTGGTAACCATTAGAATGATGAACTGGTAACCATTAGAATGATGAAATGGTAACCATTAGATTGTTGAACTGGTAACCATTAGATTGTTGAACTGGTAACCATTAGAACTGGTGACCATTAGAATGATGAACTGGTAACCATTAGAATGCTGAACTGGTAACCATTAGAACTGGTGACCATTAGAACTGGTGACCATTAGAACTGGTGACCATTAGAACTGGTGACCATTAGAACTGGTAACCATTAGAACTGGTGACCATTAGAATGATGAACTGGTAACCATTAGAATGATGAACTGGTAACCATTAGAATGATGAACTGGTAACCATTAGAATGATGAACTGGTAACCATTAGAATGATGAACTGGTAACCATTAGATTGTTGAACTGGTAACCATTAGAATGATGAACTGGTAACCATTAGAATGTTGAACTGGTAACCATTAGAATGATGAACTGGTAACCATTAGAATGATGAACTGGTAACCATTAGAATGATGAACTGGTAACCATTAGAATGATGAACTGGTAACCATTAGAATGATGAACTGGTAACCATTAGAATGATGAACTGGTAACCATTAGAATGATGAACTGGTAACCATTAGAATGATGAACTGGTAACCATTTGAATGATGGACTGGTGACCATTAGAATGATGGACTGGTAACCATTAGAACTGGTAACCATTAGAATGATGAACTGGTAACCATTAGAATGCTGAACTGGTAACCATTAGAACTGGTAACCATTAGAATGATGAACTGGTAACCATTAGAACTGGTGACCATTAGAATGATGAACTGGTAACCATTAGAATGCTGAACTGGTAACCATTAGAACTGGTAACCATTAGAACTGGTGACCATTAGAACTGGTGACCATTAGAACTGGTGACCATTAGAACTGGTGACCATTAGAACTGGTAACCATTAGAACTGGTGACCATTAGAATGATGAACTGGTAACCATTAGAACTGGTGACCATTAGAACTGGTGACCATTAGAACTGGTGACCATTAGAATGATGAACTGGTAACCATTAGAACTGGTGACCATTAGAACTGGTGACCATTAGAACTGGTGACCATTAGAATGATGAACTGGTAACCATTAGAATGATGAACTGGTAACCATTAGAACTGGTGACCATTAGAACTGGTAACCATTAGAATGATGAACTGGTAACCATTTAGAATGATGAACTGGTGACCATTAGAATGATGAACTGGTAACCATTAGAATGATGAACTGGTAACCATTAGAATGATGAACTGGTAACCATTAGAATGATGAACTGGTAACCATTAGAATGATGAACTGGTAACCATTAGAATGATGACTGGTAACCATTAGAATGATGAACTGGTAACCATTAGAATGATGAACTGGTAACCATTAGAATGATGAACTGGTAACCATTAGAACTGGTAACCATTAGAATGATGAACTGGTAACCATTAGAACTGGTAACCATTAGAATGATGAACTGGTAACCATTAGAATGATAGAAGAACTGGTAACCATTAGAACTGGTAACCATTAGAACTGGTGACCATTAGAACTGGTGACCATTAGAACTGGTAACCATTAGAATGAACTGGTGACCATTAGAACTGGTAACCATTAGAACTGGTAACCATTAGAATGATGAACTGGTAACCATTAGAACTGGTGACCATTAGAACTGGTGACCATTAGAACTGGTGACCATTAGAATGGTGATGAACTGGTAACCATTAGAACTGGTGACCATTAGAACTGGTGACCATTAGAATGATGAACTGGTAACCATTTGAATGATGAACTGGTAACCATTAGAATGATGGACTGGTAACCATGAGAACTGGTAACCATTAGAATGATGAACTGGTAACCATTAGAACTGGTAACCATTAGAACTGGTGACCATTAGAACTGGTAACCATTAGAATGATGAACTGGTAACCATTAGAATGAACCATGAACTGGTAACCATTAGAATGATGAACTGGTAACCATTAGAATGATGAACTGGTAACCATTAGAATGATGAACTGGTAACCATTAGAATGTTGAACTGGTAACCATTAGAATGATGAACTGGTAACCATTAGAATGATGAACTGGTAACCATTAGAATGATGAACTGGTAACCATTAGAATGATGAACTGGTAACCATTAGGTAATGATGAACTGGTAACCATTAGAATGATGAACTGGTAACCATTAGAATGATGAACTGGTAACCATTAGAATGGTTGAACTGGTAACCATTAGAATGATGAACTGGTAACCATTAGAATGTTGAACTGGTAACCATTAGATTGTTGAACTGGTAACCATTAGAATGATGAACTGGTAACCATTAGAACTGGTAACCATTAGAATGATGAAATGGTAACCATTAGATTGTTGAACTGGTAACCATTAGATTGTTGAACTGGTAACCATTAGAACTGGTGACCATTAGAATGATGAACTGGTAACCATTAGAATGATGAACTGGTGACCATTAGAACTGGTGACCATTAGAACTGGTGACCATTAGAACTGGTGACCATTAGAACTGGTAACCATTAGAACTGGTGACCATTAGAACTGGTAACCATTAGAATGATGAACTGGTAACCATTAGAATGATGAACTGGTAACCATTAGAATGATGAACTGGTAACCATTAGAATGATGAACTGGTAACCATTAGAATGATGAACTGGTAACCATTAGATTGTTGAACTGGTAACCATTAGAATGATGAACTGGTAACCATTAGAATGATGAACTGGTAACCATTAGAATGATGAACTGGTAACCATTAGAATGATGAACTGGTAACCATTAGAATGATGAACTGGTAACCATTAGAATGATGAACTGGTAACCATTAGAATGATGAACTGGTAACCATTAGAATGATGAACTGGTAACCATTAGATTGTTGAACTGGTAACCATTAGAATGATGAACTGGTAACCATTAGAATGATGAACTGGTAACCATTAGAATGATGAACTGGTAACCATTAGAATGATGAAATGGTAACCATTAGATTGTTGAACTGGTAACCATTAGAATGATGAACTGGTAACCATTAGAACTGGTACCATTAGAATGATGAACTGGTAACCATTAGAATGCTGAACTGGTAACCATTAGAACTGGTAACCATTAGAACTGGTGACCATTAGAACTGGTGACCATTAGAACTGGTGACCATTAGAACTGGTAACCATTAGAACTGGTGACCATTAGAATGATGAACTGGTAACCATTAGAATGATGAACTGGTAACCATTTGAATGATGAACTGGTGACCATTAGAATGATGAACTGGTAACCATTAGAATGATGAACTGGTAACCATTAGAAACTGGTAACCATTAGAATGATGAACTGGTAACCATTAGAACTGGTGACCATTAGAATGATGAACTGGTAACCATTAGAATGATGAACTGGTAACCATTAGAATGATGAACTGGTAACCATTAGAATGATGAACTGGTAACCATTAGAATGATGAACTGGTAACCATTAGAATGATGAACTGGTAACCATTAGAATGATGAACTGGTAACCATTAGAATGATGAACTGGTAACCATTAGAATGATGGACTGGTAACCATTAGAATGATGGACTGGTAACCATTAGAACTGGTAACCATTAGAATGATGAACTGGTAACCATTAGAATGCTGAACTGGTAACCATTAGAACTGGTAACCATTAGAATGATGAACTGGTAACCATTAGAACTGGTGACCATTAGAATGATGAACTGGTAACCATTAGAATGCTGAACTGGTAACCATTAGAACTGGTAACCATTAGAACTGGTAACCATTAGAACTGGTGACCATTAGAACTGACCATGAACTGGTAACCATTAGAACTGGTAACCATTAGAACTGGTGACCATTAGAATGATGAACTGGTAACCATTAGAACTGGTGACCATTAGAACTGGTGACCATTAGAACTGGTGACCATTAGAATGATGAACTGGTAACCATTAGAACTGGTGACCATTAGAACTGGTGACCATTAGAACTGGTGACCATTAGAATGATGAACTGGTAACCATTAGAATGATGAACTGGTAACCATTAGAACTGGTGACCATTAGAACTGGTGACCATTAGAATGATGAACTGGTAACCATTAGAACTGGTGACCATTAGAACTGGTGACCATTAGAATGATGAACTGGTAACCATTTGAATGATGAACTGGTAACCATTAGAATGATGGAACTGGTAACCATGAGAACTGGTAACCATTAGAATGATGAACTGGTAACCATTAGAACTGGTAACCATTAGAACTGGTGACCATTAGAACTGGTAACCATTAGAATGATGAACTGGTAACCATTTAGAATGATGAACTGGTAACCATTAGAATGATGAACTGGTAACCATTAGAATGATGAACTGGTAACCATTAGAATGATGAACTGGTAACCATTAGAATGTTGAACTGGTAACCATTAGAATGATGAACTGGTAACCATTAGAATGTTGAACTGGTAACCATTAGAATGATGAACTGGTAACCATTAGAATGATGAACTGGTAACCATTAGAATGATGAACTGGTAACCATTAGAATGATGAACTGGTAACCATTAGAATGATGAACTGGTAACCATTAGAATGTTGAACTGGTAACCATTAGAATGATGAACTGGTAACCATTAGAATGATGAACTGGTAACCATTAGATTGTTGAACTGGTAACCATTAGAATGATGAACTGGTAACCATTAGAATGATGAACTGGTAACCATTAGAATGATGAAATGGTAACCATTAGATTGTTGAACTGGTAACCATTAGATTGTTGAACTGGTAACCATTAGAACTGGTGACCATTAGAATGATGACCTGGTAACCATTAGAATGCTGAACTGGTGACCATTAGAACTGGTGACCATTAGAATGGTGACCATTAGAACTGGTGACCATTAGAACTGGTAACCATTAGAACTGGTGACCATTAGAATGATGAACTGGTAACCATTAGAATGATGAACTGGTAACCATTAGAATGATGAACTGGTAACCATTAGAATGATGAACTGGTAACCATTAGAATGATGAACTGGTAACCATTAGAATGATGAACTGGTAACCATTAGATTGTTGAACTGGTAACCATTAGAATGATGAACTGGTAACCATTAGAATGATGAACTGGTAACCATTAGAATGATGAACTGGTAACCATTAGAATGATGAACTGGTAACCATTAGAATGATGAACTGGTAACCATTAGAATGATGAACTGGTAACCATTAGAATGTTGAACTGGTAACCATTAGAATGATGAACTGGTAACCATTAGATTGTTGAACTGGTAACCATTAGATTGTTGAACTGGTAACCATTAGAATGATGAACTGGTAACCATTAGAATGATGAACTGGTAACCATTAGAATGATGAAATGGTAACCATTAGATTGTTGAACTGGTAACCATTAGATTGTTGAACTGGTAACCATTAGAACTGGTGACCATTAGAATGATGAACTGGTAACCATTAGAATGCTGAACTGGTAACCATTAGAACTGGTGACCATTAGAACTGGTGACCATTAGAACTGGTGACCATTAGAACTGGTGACCATTAGAACTGGTAACCATTAGAACTGGTGACCATTAGAATGATGAACTGGTAACCATTAGAATGATGAACTGGTAACCATTAGAATGATGAACTGGTAACCATTAGAATGATGAACTGGTAACCATTAGAATGATGAACTGGTAACCATTAGATTGTTGAACTGGTAACCATTAGAATGATGAACTGGTAACCATTAGAATGTTGAACTGGTAACCATTAGAATGATGAACTGGTAACCATTAGAATGATGAACTGGTAACCATTAGAATGATGAACTGGTAACCATTAGAATGATGAACTGGTAACCATTAGAATGATGAACTGGTAACCATTAGAATGATGAACTGGTAACCATTAGAATGATGAACTGGTAACCATTAGAATGATGAACTGGTAACCATTTGAATGATGGACTGGTGACCATTAGAATGATGGACTGGTAACCATTAGAACTGGTAACCATTAGAATGATGAACTGGTAACCATTAGAATGCTGAACTGGTAACCATTAGAACTGGTAACCATTAGAATGATGAACTGGTAACCATTAGAACTGGTGACCATTAGAATGATGAACTGGTAACCATTAGAATGCTGAACTGGTAACCATTAGAACTGGTAACCATTAGAACTGGTGACCATTAGAACTGGTGACCATTAGAACTGGTGACCATTAGAACTGGTGACCATTAGAACTGGTAACCATTAGAACTGGTGACCATTAGAATGATGAACTGGTAACCATTAGAACTGGTGACCATTAGAACTGGTGACCATTAGAACTGGTGACCATTAGAATGATGAACTGGTAACCATTAGAACTGGTGACCATTAGAACTGGTGACCATTAGAACTGGTGACCATTAGAATGATGAACTGGTAACCATTAGAATGATGAACTGGTAACCATTTGAATGATGAACTGGTGACCATTAGAATGTTGAACTGGTAACCATTAGATTGTTGAACTGGTAACCATTAGAATGATGAACTGGTAACCATTAGAATGATGAACTGGTAACCATGAGAATGATGAACTGGTAACCATTAGAACTGGTAACCATTAGAATGATGAACTGGTAACCATTAGATTGTTGAACTGGTAACCATTAGATTGTTGAACTGGTAACCATTAGATTGTTGAACTGGTAACCATTAGAATGATGAACTGGTAACCATGAGAATGATGAACTGGTAACCATGAGAATGATGAACTGGTAACCATTAGAACTGGTAACCATTAGAATGATGAACTGGTGACCATTAGAACTGGTAACCATTAGAACTGGTAACCATTAGAACTGGTGACCATTATAACTGGTGACCATTAGAACTGGTAACCATTAGATTGATGAACTGGTGACCATTAGAACTGGTGACCATTAGAACTGGTAACCATTAGATTGATGAACTGGTGACCATTAGAACTGGTAACCATTAGAACTGGTAACCATTAGAATGATGAACTGGTAACCATTAGAACTGGTAACCATTAGAATGATGAACTGGTGACCATTAGAACTGGTAACCATTAGAACTGGTGACCATTAGAACTGGTGACCATTAGAACTGGTAACCATTAGATTGATGAACTGGTGACCATTAGAACTGGTAACCATTAGAATGATGAACTGGTGACCATTAGAACTGGTAACCATTAGAACTGGTAACCATTAGAATGATGAACTGGTGACCATTAGAACTGGTAACCATTAGAACTGGTGACCATTAGAACTGGTAACCATTAGAATGATGAACTGGTGACCATTAGAACTGGTAACCATTAGAACTGGTAACCATTAGAATGATGAACTGGTAACCATTAGAACTGGTAACCATTAGAATGATGAACTGGTGACCATTAGAACTGGTAACCATTAGATTGATGAACTGGTGACCATTAGAACTGGTAACCATTAGAATGATGAACTGGTGACCATTAGAACTGGTAACCATTAGAACTGGTAACCATTAGAATGATGAACTGGTGACCATTAGAACTGGTAACCATTAGAACTGGTGACCATTAGAACTGGTAACCATTAGAATGATGAACTGGTGACCATTAGAACTGGTAACCATTAGAACTGGTAACCATTAGAATGATGAACTGGTAACCATTAGAACTGGTAACCATTAGATTGTTGAACTGGTAACCATTAGAATGATGAACTGGTAACCATTAGAATGATGAACTGGTAACCATTAGAATGATGAAATGGTAACCATTAGATTGATGAACTGGTAACCATTAGAATGTTGAACTGGTAACCATTAGAACTGGTGACCATTAGAATGATGAACTGGTAACCATTAGAATGCTGAACTGGTAACCATTAGAACTGGTGACCATTAGAACTGGTGACCATTAGAACTGGTGACCATTAGAACTGGTGACCATTAGAACTGGTAACCATTAGAACTGGTGACCATTAGAATGATGAACTGGTAACCATTAGAATGATGAACTGGTAACCATTAGAATGATGAACTGGTAACCATTAGAATGATGAACTGGTAACCATTAGAATGATGAACTGGTAACCATTAGAATGTTGAACTGGTAACCATTAGAACTGGTAACCATTAGAATGTTGAACTGGTAACCATTAGAATGATGAACTGGTAACCATTAGAATGATGAACTGGTAACCATTAGAATGATGAACTGGTAACCATTAGAATGATGAACTGGTAACCATTAGAATGATGAACTGGTAACCATTAGAATGATGAACTGGTAACCATTAGAATGATGAACTGGTAACCATTAGAATGATGAACTGGTAACCATTTGAATGATGGACTGGTGACCATTAGAATGATGGACTGGTAACCATTAGAACTGGTAACCATTAGAATGATGAACTGGTAACCATTAGAATGCTGAACTGGTAACCATTAGAACTGGTAACCATTAGAATGATGAACTGGTAACCATTAGAACTGGTGACCATTAGAATGATGAACTGGTAACCATTAGAATGCTGAACTGGTAACCATTAGAACTGGTAACCATTAGAACTGGTGACCATTAGAACTGGTGACCATTAGAACTGGTGACCATTAGAACTGGTGACCATTAGAACTGGTAACCATTAGAACTGGTGACCATTAGAATGATGAACTGGTAACCATTAGAACTGGTGACCATTAGAACTGGTGACCATTAGAACTGGTGACCATTAGAATGATGAACTGGTAACCATTAGAACTGGTGACCATTAGAACTGGTGACCATTAGAACTGGTGACCATTAGAATGATGAACTGGTAACCATTAGAATGATGAACTGGTAACCATTTGAATGATGAACTGGTGACCATTAGAATGTTGAACTGGTAACCATTAGATTGTTGAACTGGTAACCATTAGAATGATGAACTGGTAACCATTAGAATGATGAACTGGTAACCATTAGAATGATGAACTGGTAACCATTAGAACTGGTAACCATTAGAATGATGAACTGGTAACCATTAGATTGTTGAACTGGTAACCATTAGATTGTTGAACTGGTAACCATTAGAATGATGAACTGGTAACCATTAGAATGATGAACTGGTAACCATGAGAATGATGAACTGGTAACCATGAGAATGATGAACTGGTAACCATTAGAACTGGTAACCATTAGAATGATGAACTGGTGACCATTAGAACTGGTAACCATTAGAACTGGTAACCATTAGAACTGGTGACCATTATAACTGGTGACCATTAGAACTGGTAACCATTAGATTGATGAACTGGTGACCATTAGAACTGGTGACCATTAGAACTGGTAACCATTAGATTGATGAACTGGTGACCATTAGAACTGAACCATTAGAACTGGTAACCATTAGAATGATGAACTGGTAACCATTAGAACTGGTAACCATTAGAATGATGAACTGGTGACCCATTAGAACTGGTAACCATTAGAACTGGTAACCATTGATTGACTGGTGACCATTAGAACTGGTGACCATTAGAATAGAACTGGTAACCATTAGATTGATGAACTGAACTGTGACCATTAGAACTGGTAACCATTAGAATGATGAACTGACCATGAGAATGATGTGACCATTAGAACTGGTAACCATTAGAATGATGAACTGGTGAACCATTAGAACTGGTAACCATTAGAACTGGTGACCATTAGAACTGGTAACCATTAGAATGATGAACTGGTGACCATTAGAACTGTAACCATTAGAACTGGTAACCATTAGAATGATGGACTGGTAACCATTAGAACTGGTAACCATTAGAATGATGAACTGACCATTAGAATGATGAACTGGTAACCATTTGAATGATGAACTGGTAACCATGATGGAACTGGTAACCATTAGAATGCTGAACTGGTAACTGGTGACCATTAGAACTGGTAACCATTAGAATGATGAACTGGTGACCATTTAGA
>NW_025749799.1:12500-22500 GCF_021184085.1 Oncorhynchus gorbuscha | reverse complement strand
ATGTATCTCTCTCTCTATCTCTATGTATTCTCTCTCTCCATCTCTATGTATTCTCTCTCTCTATCTCTATGTATTCTCTCTCTCTATCTCTATGTATTCTCTCTCCATCTCTATGTATTCTCTCTCTCTCTCCATCTCTATGTATTCTCTCTCTCCATCTCTATGTATTCTCTCTCTCCATCTCTATGTATTCTCTCTCTCTATCTCTATGTATCTCTCTCTCTCTCCATCTCTATGTATTCTCTCTCTCCATCTCTATGTATTTCTCTCTCTCTCCATCTCTATGTATTCTCTCTCTCTCTATCTCTATGTATTCTCTCTCTCTCTCCATCTCTATGTATTCTCTCTCTCTCTCTCTCCATCTCTATGTATTCTTCTCTCTCTATCTCTATGTATTCTCTCTCCATCTCTATGTATTCTCTCTCTCCATCTCTATGTATTCTCTCTCTCTCTCTCCATCTCATCTCTCCATCTCTATGTATTTCTCTCTCCATCTCTATGTATTCTCTCTCCATCTGTATTCTCTCTCTCCATCTCTATGTATTTCTCTCTCTATCTCTATCTCTCTCTTCATCTCTATTTATTCTCTCTCTCATCTCTATGTATTCTCTCTCTCTCCATCTCTATGTATTCTCTCTCTCTCTCTCCATCTCTATGTATTCTTCTTATCTCTCTCTCTCTCCATCTCTATGTATTCTCTCTCTCTCCATCTCTATGTATTCTCTCTCTCTCTCTCCATCTCTATGTATTCTCTCTCTCTATCTCTATGTATCTCTCTCATCTCTATGTATTCTCTTTATCTCTCTGTATCTCTATGTATTCTCTCTCTCCATCTCTATGTATTCTCTCTCTCTATCTCATCTCTATGTATTCTCCATCTCTATCTCTCTGTCTTCTCTCTCTCCATCTCTATGTATTCTCTCTCTCCATCTCTATGTATTCTCCATCTCTATCTCTCTCTCATCTCTATGTATTATCTCTCTCTCTCTCCATCTCTATGTATTCTCTATGTATTCTCTCTCCATCTCTATGTATTCTTCTCTCATCTCTATCTCTCTCTCTCCATCTCTATGTATCTCTCTCTCTCTCTCTCCATCTCTATGTATTCTCTCTCTTCTCTCTCTCTCTCTATGTATCTCTATGTATTCTCTCTCTATCTCTATGTATCTCTATGTCTCTCTTCTCTCTCTCTCTCTATCTCTATGTATTTCTCTCTCTCTCTATCATGTCTCTCTCTCTCTCTCCATCTCTATGTATTCTCTCTCTCCATCTCTCTCTCTCTCATCTCTATGTATTCTCTCTCTCTCTCTCTCTCTCTCTCCATCTCTGTATTCTCTCTCTCCATCTCTATGTATTCTTCTCTCTATCTCTATGTATTCTCTCTCTCTCCATCTCTATGTATCTCTATGTATCTCTCTCTCTCTCTCCATCTCTATGTATTCTCTCTCTCTCTCCATCTCTATGTATTCTCTCTCTCTATCTCTCTCTCTCTCTCCATCTCTATGTATTCTCTCTCTCTCTCCATCTCTCTCTCTCTCATCTCTATGTATTCTCTCTCTCTCTCCATCTCTATATTCTCTCTCTCTATCTATGTATTCTCTCTCTCTATGTATTCTCTCTCTCTCTCTCCATCTCTATGTATTCTCTCTCTATCTCTATCCATCTCTCTCTCTCTCTCCATCTCTATGTATTCTCTCTCTCTCCATCTCTATGTATTCTCTCTCCATCTCTATGTATTTCTCTCTCTCATCTCTATGTATCTCTATGTATTCTCTCTCTCTCTATCTCTATGTATTCTCTCTCTCCATCTCTATGTATTCTCTCTCTCCATCTCTATGTATTCTCTCTTCTCTCTCTCTCCATCTCTATGTATTCTCTCTCTCTATGTATTCTCTCCATCTCTCTCTCCATCTCTATGTATTCTCTCTCTCCATCTCTCTATGTATTCTCTCTCTATCTCTATGTATTCTCTCTCTCTCCATCTCTATGTATTATTCTCTCTCTCCATCTCTATGTATCTCTCTCCATCTCTCTGTATCTCTATGTATTTCTCTCTCTCTCCATCTCTATGTATTCTCTCTCTCATCTATCTGTTCTCTCTCTCTCCATCTCTCTCTCTCTCCATCTCTATGTATTCTCTCTCTCTATCTCTATGTATTCTCTCTCTCTATCTCTATGTATTCTCTCTCTCTCTCTCTCTCTCCATCTCTATGTATTCTCTCTCTCTCTCTATCTCTATGTATTCTCTCTCTCCATCTCTATATTCTCTCTCTCTATCTCTATGTATTCTCTCTCTCTCTCTCCATCTCTATGTATTCTCTCTCTCTATCTCTATGTATTCTCTCTCTCTCTCTCTCCATCTCTATGTATTCTCTCTCTCTCCATCTCTATGTATCTCTCTCTCTCCATCCATCTCTATCTCTATCTCTATGTATTCTCTCTCCATCTCTATGTATCTCTCTCTATCTCTATGTATTCTCTCTCCATCTCTATGTATTCTCTCTCTCTCCATCTCTATGTATTCTCTCTCTCCATCTCTATGTATCTCTCTCTCCATCTCTATGTATTCTCTCTCTCTATGTATCTCTATTCTCTCTCCATCTCTATGTATTCTCTCTCTCTCATCTCTATGTATTCTCTCTCTCCATCTCTATGTATTCTCTCTCTCCATCTCTATGTATTCTCTCTCTCTCTCCATCTCTATGTATTTCTCTCTCTCTCCATCTCTATGTATCTCTCCATCTCTATGTATTCTCTCTCTCTCCATCTCTATGTATTCTCTCTCTCTCCATCTCTATGTATTCTCTCTCTCTCTCTCTCTCTATCTCTATGTATTCTCTCTCTCTCCATCTCTATGTATCTCTCTCTCTCATCTCTATGTCCATCTCTATGTATTCTCTCTCTCCATCTCTATGTATTCTCTCTCTCTCTCCATCTCTATGTATTCTCTCTCTCTCTCTCTCTCTCTCTCTATCTCTATGTATTCTCTCTCTCTCTCTCTCCATCTCTATGTATTCTCTCTCTCCATCTCTATGTATTCTCTCTCTCCATCTCTATGTATTCTCTCTCTCCATCTCTATGTATTCTCTCTCTCTCTCTCCATCTCTATGTATCTATGTATTCTCTCTCCATCTCTATGTATTCTCTCTCTCCATCTCTATGTATTCTCTCTCTCTCCATCTCTATGTATTCTCTCTCTCCATCTCTATGTATTCTCTCTCCATCTCTATGTATTCTCTCTCTCTCCATCTCTCTATGTATTCTCTCTCCTCTCTATGTATTCTCTCCATCTCTATGTATTCTCTCTCTCTCTCCATCTCTATGTATTCTCTCTCTCTCCATCTCTATGTATTCTCTCTCTCTCCATCTCTATGTATTCTCTCTCTCCATCTCTCTCTCCATCTCTATGTATTCTCTCTCTCTCCATCTCTATGTATTCTCTCTCTCTATCTCTATGTATCTCTATGTATTCTCTCTCTCTCCATCTCTATGTATTTCTCTCTCTCCATCTCTATGTATTCTTGTATTCTCTCTCTCTCTCCATCTCTATGTATCTCTCTCTCCATCTCTATGTATTCTCTCTCTCTCTATGTATTCATCTCTATCTCTGTATCTCTCTCTCCATCTCTATGTATTCTCTCTCTCCATCTCTATGTATTTCTCTCTCTCTCTATCTCTCCATGTATTCTCTCTCCTCTCTCTCTCTCTCTCTCTCCATCTCTATGTATTCTCTCTCTCTCATCTCTATGTATTGTCTCTCTCTCTCCATCTCTATGTATTCTCTCTCCATCTCTATGTATTCTCTCTCTCTCTCTCTATGTATTCTCTCTCTCTCTCTCTATCTCCATGTATTCTCTCTCTCTCCATCTCTCCATGTATTCTCTCTCTCTCTATCTCTATGTATTCTCTCTCCATCTCTATCTATTCTCTCTCTCCATCTCTATGTATTCTCTCTCTCTCCATCTCTATGTATTCTCTCTCTCCATCTCTATGTATCTCTCTCTCTCTATGTATCTCTCTCTCTCCATCTCTATGTATTCTCTCTCTCCATCTCTATGTATTCTCTCTCCATCTCTATGTATTCTCTCTCTCCATCTCTATGTATTTCTCTCTCTCTCATCTCTATGTATTCTCTCTCTCTCTCTCTCTCTCTCATCTCTATGTATTCTCTCTCTCCATCTCTATGTATTCTCTCTCTCCATCTCTATATTCTCTCTCTCTCTCCATCTCTATGTATTCTCTCTCTCTATCTCTATGTATTCTCTCTCTCTCTCTCTCCATCTCTATGTATTCTCTCTCTCTATCTCTATGTATTCTCTCTCTCTCCATCTCTATGTATTCTCTCTCTCTCCATCTCATCTCTATCTATGTATCTCTCTCTCTCCATCTCTATGTATTCTCTCTCCATCTCTATGTATTCTCTCTCTCTCATCTCTATGTATTCTCTCTCTATCTCTCCATGTCTCTCATCTCTATGTATTCTCTCTCTCTCTCTCTCATCTCTATGTATTCTCTCTCTCTCCATCTCTATGTATCTCTATGTATTCTCTCTCTCTCTCCATCTCTATGTATTCTCTCTCTCTCATCTCTATGTATTCTCTCTCTCCATCTCTATGTATTTCTCTCTCTATCTCTCTCTCTCCATCTCTATGTCTTCTCTCTCTCTATCTTATCTCTCTCTCTCCATCTCTATGTATTCTCTCTCTCTCTCCATCTCTATGTATTCTCTCTCTCCATCTCTATGTATTCTCTCCTCTCTATCTCTATGTATTCTCTCTCTCTCCATCTCTATTCTCTCTCTCCATCTCTCTCTCCATCTCTATGTATCTCTCTCTCCATCTCTATGTATTCTCTCTCTCCATCTCTATGTATTTCTCTCTCTCTCTCCATCTCTATGTATTCTCTCTCTCCATCTCTATGTATTCTCTCTCTCTCTCCATCTCTATGTATTCTCTCTCTTCTCTCTCTCTCCATCTCTATGTATTCTCTCTCTCTATCTCTATGTATTCTCTCTCTCTCTCCATCTCTATGTATTCTCTCTCCATCTCTATGTATTCTCTCTCTTCTCTCTCTCCATCTCTATGTATTCTCTCTCTCTCTCCATCTCTATGTATTCTCTCTCTCTCTCTCCATCTCTATGTATTCTCTCTCTCTCTCCATCTCTATGTATTCTCTCTCTCCATCTCTATGTATTCTCTCTCTCCATCTCTATGTATTCTCTCTCTCCATCTCTATGTATTCTCTCTCTCTCTCCATCTCTATGTATTCTCTCTCTCCATCTCTATGTATTCTCTCTCTCCATCTCTATGTATTCTCTCTCTCTCTCCATCTCTATGTATTCTCTCTCTCTCCATCTCTATGTATTCTCTCTCTCTCCATCTCTATGTATTCTCTCTCTCTCCATCTCTATGTATTCTCTCTCTCTCCATCTCTATGTATTCTCTCTCTCATCTCTATGTATTCTCTCTCTCATCCTCTATGTATTCTCTCTCTCTCTCCATCTCTATGTATTCTCTCTCTCTCTCCATCTCTCTTTATTCTCTCTCTCCATCTCTATGTATTCTCTATGTATTCTCTCTCTATCTCTATGTATTCTCTCTCTCTCCATCTCTATGTATTCTCTCTCTCTCCATCTCTATGTATTCTCTCTCTCTCTCTATCTCTATGTATTCTCTCTCTCCATCTCTATGTATTCTCTCTCTCTCTCTCTCTCCATCTCTATGTATTCTCTCTCTCTCCATCTCTATGTATTCTCTCTCTCTCTCTATCTCTATGTATTCTCTCTCTCCATCTCTATGTATTCTCTCTCTCTCTATCTCTATGTATTCTCTCTCTCTCCATCTCTATGTATTCTCTCTCTCTCTATCTCTATGTATTCTCTCTCTCTCCATCTCTATGTATTCTCTCTCTCTATCTCTATGTATTCTCTCTCTCTCTCTCTCCATCTCTATGTATTCTCTCTTTCTCTCTCTCCATCTCTATGTATTCTCTCTCTCTCCATCTCTATGTATTCTCTCTCTCTCTCTCTCTCTCTCCATCTCTATGTATTCTCTCTCTCTCTCTCTCTCTATCTCTATGTATTCTCTCTCTCTCTCTCTCCATCTCTATGTATTCTCTCTCTCTCATCTCTCTATGTATTCTCTCTCCATCTCTATGTATTCTCTCTCTCTCTCCATCTGTATTCTCTCTCTCTCTCCATCTCTATGTATTCTCTCTCTCTATCTCTATGTATTCTCTCTCTCTATCTCTATGTATTCTCTCTCCATCTCTATGTATTCTCTCTCTCCATCTCTATGTATTCTCTCTCTCTCTCCATCTCTATGTATCTCTCTCTCTCCATCTCCATCTCTCTCCATCTCTATGTATTCTCTCTCTCTCCATCTCTATGTATCTCTCCATCTCTATGTATTCTCTCTCTCTCTCTCTCCATCTCTATGTATTCTCTCTCTCTCTCCCATCTCTATGTATTCTCTCTCTCTCTCCATCTCTATGTATTCTCTCTCTCTATCTCTATGTATTCTCTCTCTCTCCATCTCTATGTATTCTCTCTCTCTCCATCTCTATCTCTCTCTCCATCTCTATGTATTCTCTCTCCATCTCCATCTCTATGTATTCTCTCTCTCCATCTCTATGTATTCTCTCTCTCCATCTCTATGTATTCTCTCTCTCTCTCATCTCTATGTATTCTCTCTCTCTCCATCTCTATGTATTCTCTCTCTCTATCTCTATGTATTCTCTCTCTCCATCTCTATGTATTCTCTCTCTCTCTCCATCTCTATGTATTCTCTCTCTCTCTCCATCTCTATGTATTCTCTCTCTCCATCTCTATGTATTCTCTCTCTCTCTCCATCTCTATGTATTCTCTCTCTCTCCATCTCTATGTATTCTCTCTCTCCATCTCTATGTATTCTCTCTCTCTCCATCTCTATGTATTCTTCTCTCTCTCTCTCTCTCTATGTATCTCTCTCCATCTCTTGTATCTCTCTCTCTCTCCATCTCTCTCTCTCCATCTCTATGTATTTCTCTCTCTCTCTCTATGTATTCTCTCTCTCTCCATCTCTATGTATTTCTCTCTCTATCTCTCTCTCTTCATCTCTATTTATTATCTCTCTCTCTCCATCTCTATGTATTCTCTCTCTCTCTCCATCTCTATGTATTCTCTCTTTATCTCTCTCTCTCTCCATCTCTATGTATTCTCTCCCTCTCTCTCTCTCTTTCTCTCTCCATCTCTATGTATTCTCTCTCTATCTCTCTCTCTTCATCTCTATTTATTGTCTCTCTCTCTCTCTCTCTATGTCTCTCTCCATCTCTATTTATTCTCTCTCTCTCTCTCTCCATCTCTGTATTCTCTCTCTCTCTCTCTCTCCATCTCTGTATTCTCTCTCTCTCTCTCTCTCCATCTCTATGTTCTCTCTCTCTCCATCTCTATGTATTCTCTCTCTCTATCTCTATGTATTCTCTCTCTCTCCATCTCTATGTATTCTCTCTCTCTCTCTCTCTCTCTCCATCTCTATGTATTCTCTCTCTCCATCTCTATGTATTCTCTCTCTCTCCATCTCTATGTATTCTCTCTCTCTCCATCTCTATGTATTCTCTCTCTCCATCTCTATGTATTCTCTCTCCATCTCTATGTATTCTCTCTCTCTCTCTCTCTATCTCTATGTATTCTCTCTCTCCATCTCTATGTATTCTCTCTCTCCATCTCTATGTATTCTCTCTCTCCATCTCTATGTCTCTCTCTCCATCTCTCTCATCTCCATCTCTATCTATCTCTATTATTCTCTCTCTCCATCTCTATGTATTCTCTCTCTCTCTCCATCTCTATGTATTCTCTCTCTCTCTCCATCTCTATGTATTCTCTCTCTCCATCTCTATGTATTCTCTCTCTATCTCTATGTATTCTCTCTCTCTCCATCTCTATGTATTCTCTCTCTCTCCATCTCTATGTATTCTCTCTCTCTCCATCTCTATGTATTCTCTCTCTCTATCTCTATGTATTCTCTCTCTCTTCATCTCTATTTATTGTCTCTCTCTCTGTCTCTCTCTCTCTCCATCTCTATTTATTCTCTCTCTCTCTCTCTCTCCATCTCTATGTATTCTCTCTCTCTCTATTCTCTCTCTCTCCATCTCTGTATTCTCTCTCTCTCTCTCTCCATCTCTGTATTCTCTCTCTCTCTCTCTCCATCTCTGTATTCTCTCTCTCTCTATCTCTATGTATTCTCTCTCTCTATCTCTCTGTATTCTCTCTCTCTCTCCATCTCTATGTATTCTCTCTCTCTCTCTCTCTCTCTCTCTCCATCTCTATGTATTCTCTCTCTCCATCTCTATGTATTCTCTCTCTCTATCTCTATGTATTCTCTCTCTCTCCATCTCTATGTATTCTCTCTCTCTCCATCTCTATGTATTCTCTCTCTCCATCTCTATGTATTCTCTCTCTCTCCATCTCTATGTATTCTCTCTCTCTCATCTCTATGTATTCTCTCTCTCCATCTCTATGTATTCTCTCTCTCTCCATCTCTCTCTCTCCATCTCTATCTCTTGTATTCTCTCTCTCCATCTCTATGTATTCTCTCTCTCTCCATCTCTCTCTCTCTCTCCATCTCTATGTATTCCATCTCTATTCTCTCTCTCCATCTCTATATTATTCTCTCTCTCTCTCTCTATGTATTCTCTCCATCTCTATGTATTCTCTCCATGTATTCTCTCTCTCCATCTCTATGTATTCTCTCTCTCTCTCCATCTCTATGTATTCTCTCTCTCCATCTCTATGTATTCTATCTCTCTCTCTCCATCTCTATGTATTCTCTCTCTCTCTATCTATCTCTCTCTCTCTCTCCATCTCTATGTATTCTCTCTCTCTCTCCATCTCTATGTATTCTCTCTCTCTCTCCATCTATGTATTCTCTCTCTCCATCTCTATGTATTCTCTCTCTCTCTCCATCTCTATGTATTCTCTCTCTCTATCTCTATGTATTCTCTCTCTCCATCTCTATGTATTCTCTCTCTCTCTCCATCTCTATGTATTCTCTCTCTCTCTCTCTCTCTCTCCATCTCTATGTATTCTCTCTCTCCATCTCTATGTATTCTCTCTCTCTCTCCATCTCTATGTATTCTCTCTCTCTCTATCTCTATGTATTCTCTCTCTCCATCTCTATGTATTCTCTCTCTCTCTCCATCTCTATGTATTCTCTCTCTCTATCTCTATGTATTCTCTCTCTCCATCTCTATGTATTCTCTCTCTCTCTCCATCTCTATGTATTCTCTCTCTCTCTCTCTCTCCATCTCTATGTATTCTCTCTCTCTCTCCATCTCTATGTATTCTCTCTTTATCTCTCTCTCTCTCCATCTCTATGTATTCTCTCTCTCTCTCTCTCTCTCTCCATCTCTATGTATTCTCTCTCTATCTCTCTCTCTCTTCATCTCTATTTATTATCTCTCTCTCTCTATCTCTATGTATTCTCTCTCTCTCTCCATCTCTATGTATTCTCTCTCTCTCTCCATCTCTATGTATTCTCTCTTTATCTCTCTCTCTCTCCATCTCTATGTATTCTCTCCCTCTCTCTCTCTCTTTCTCTCTCCATCTCTATGTATTCTCTCTCTATCTCTCTCTCTCTCTTCATCTCTATTTATTGTCTCTCTCTCTGTCTCTCTCTCTCTCCATCTCTATTTATTCTCTCTCTCTCTCTCTCTCCATCTCTGTATTCTCTCTCTCTCTCTCTCTCTCCATCTCTGTATCTCTCTCTCTCTCTCTCCATCTCTGTATTCTCTCTCTCTCTCTCTCTCTCCATCTCTATTTATTCTCTCTCTCTCTCTCTCTCTCTCTCCATCTCTGTATTCTCTCTCTCTCTCTCTCTCTCTCTCCATCTCTGTATTCTCTCTCTCTCTCTCTCTCTCTCTCCATCTCTGTATTCTCTCTCTCTCTCTCTCTCTCTCCATCTCTATTTATTCTCTCTCTCTCTCTCTCTCTCCATCTCTGTATTCTCTCTCTCTCTCTCTCTCT
>NW_025749799.1:0-5000 GCF_021184085.1 Oncorhynchus gorbuscha | reverse complement strand
GATTTACTGTCAGGGCCCAGGTCTGACAGAATCTGTGCATAAGATCTAGGTGCTGCTGTAGGCCCTCCTTGGTTGGTGACAGAAGGACCAGATCAGCAAACAGCAGACATTTGACTTCGGATTCTAGTAGGGTGAGGCCGGGTGCTGCAGACTTTTCTAGTGCCCGCGCCAATTCGTTGATATATATGTTGAAGAGGGTGGGGCTTAAGCTGCATCCCTGTCTCACCCCACGACCCTGTGTGAAGAAATGTGTGTGTTATTTGCCCATTTTAACCGCACACTTGTTGTTTGTGTACATGGATTTTATAATGTCGTATGTTTTACCCCCAACACCACTTTCCATCAGTTTGTATAGCAGACCCTCATGCCAAATTGAGTCGAAGGCTTTTTTGAAATCAACAAAGCATGAGAGGACTTTGCCTTGGTTTTGGTATGTTTGGTTGTCAATTAGGGTGTGCAGGGTGAATACATGGTCTGTTGTACGGTAATTTGGTAAAAAGCCAATTTGACATTTGCTCAGTAATATAATAATAATAATAATAATATATGCCATTTAGCAGACGCTTTTATCCAAAGCGACTTACAGTCATGTGTGCATACATTCTACGTATGAGTGGTCCTGGGGATCGAACCCACTACCCTGGCGTTACAAGCGCCATGCTCTACCAACTGAGCTACAGAAGGACAAGTACATTGTTTTCATTGAGGAAATGTACGAGTCTGCAGTTAATGATAATGCAGAGGATTTTCCAAAGGTTACTGTTGACACATATTCCACGGTAGTTATTGGGGTCAAATTCGTCTCCACTTTTGTGGATTGGGGTGATCAGTCCTTGGTTCCAAATATTGGGGAAGATGCCAGAGCTAAGGATGATGTTAAAGAGTTTTAGTATAGCCAATTGAAATTTGTTGTCTGTATATTTGATCATTTCATTGAGGATACCATCAACACCACAGGCCTTTTTGGGTTGGAGGGTTTTTATTTTGTCCTGTAACTCATTCAATGTAATTGGATAATCCAGTGGGTTCTGGTAGTCTTTAATAGTTGATTCTAAGATCTGTATTTGATCATGTATATGTTTTTGCTCTTTATTCTTTGTTATAGAACCAAAAAGATTGGAGAAGTGGTTTACCCATACATCTCCATTTTGGATAGATAATTCTTCGTGTTGTTGTTTGTTTAGTGTTTTCCAATTTTCCCAGAAGTGGTTAGAGTCTTCTTTTTCCGTAGTGTATTTCAGTATTGTTTTAGTGATTCACCATAGTGAAGTCGTAGACTCAGGTTTTCCGGGTCTCTATGTTTTTGGTTGGACAGGTTTCTCAATTTCTTTCTTAGATGTTTGCATTCGTCATCAAACCATTTGTCATTATTGTTAATTTTCTTTGGTTTTCTATTTGAGATTTTTAGATTTGATAGAAAGCTGAGATGTCAAATATACTGTTAAGATTTTTTACTGCCAAGTTTACACCTTCACTATTACAGTGGAATGTTTTACCCAGGAAATTGTCTAAAAGGTATTGAATTTGTTGTTGCCTAATTGTTTTTTGGTAGGTTTCCAAACTGCATTCCTTCCATTTATAGCATATCTTAATGTTACTCAGTTCCTTTGGCTTTGATGCCTCATGATTGAGTATTGCTCTGTTTCAGTAGACTGTGATTTTGCTGTGGTCTGATAGGGGTGTCAGTGGGCTGACTGTGAACGCTCTGAGAGACTCTGGGTTGAGGTCAGTGATAAAGTAGTCTACAGTACTACTGCCAAGAGATGAGCTATAGGTGTACCTAGCATAGGAGTCCCCTCGAAGCCTACCATTGACTATGTACATACCTAGCGTGCAACAGAGCTGCAGGAGTTGTGACCCGTTTTTGTTGGTTATGTTGTCATAGTTGTGCCTAGGGGGGCATATGTGGGAGGAAATGCTGTCACCTCCAGGCAGGTGTTTGTCCCCCTGTGTGCTGAGGGTGTCAGGTTCTTGTCCGGTTCTGGCATTTAGGTCGCCACAGACTAGTACATGTCCCTGGGACTGGAAATGATTGATTTCCCCCTCCAGGATGGAGAAGCTGTCTTCGTTAAAGTATGGGGATTCTAGTGGGGGGATATAGGTAGCACACCATCTCAATGTATTCTCTCTCTCTCTCTCTCTCTCTCTCTCTCTCTCTCTCTCTCTCTCTCTCTCTCTCTCTCTCTCTCTCTCTTTCTCTCTCTCTCTCTCTCTTTCTCTCTCTCTCTCTCTCTCTCTCTCTCCATCTCTATGTATTCTCTCTCAATATATTCTCTCTCTCTCCTTCTCAATGTAATCTCTCTATCCATTTCTATGTATTCTCTCTCTCACTCTCTCCATCTCAATGTATTCTCTCTCTCATTTAAATTAAATGAAATTCAAGGGGCTTTATTGGCATGGGAAACATGTGTTAACATTGCCAAAGCAAGTGAGGTAGATAATATACGAAAGTGAAATAGAAAAATACAAATTAACAGTAAACATTGCATATACAGAATTTTCAAAATTATAAAGAGATTACAAATGTCATATTGTATATATACATATATACAGTGTTGTAACAATGTACAAATGGTTAAAGTACACAAGGGAAAATAAATAAGCATAAATATGGGTTGTATTTACAATGGTGTTTGTTCTTCACTGGTTGCCCTTTTCTTGTGGCAACAGGTCACAAATCTTGCTGCTGTGATGGCACACACCCAGTAGATATGGGAGTTTCTCAATAGCAAGGCTATGCTCACTAAGTCTGTACATAGTCAAAGCTTTCCTTAAGTTTGGGTCAGTCACAGTGGTCAGGTATTCTGCCACTGTGTACTCTCTTTTTAGGGACAAATAGGATTCTTGTTTGCTCTGTTTTTTTGTTAATTCTTTCCAATATGTCTTGTGATTATCTTTTTGTTTTCTCATGATTTGGTTGGGTCTAATTGTGTTGCTGTCCTGGGGCTCTGTGGGGTGTGTTTGTGTTTGTGAACAGAGCCCCAGGACCAGCTTGCTTAGGGGACTCTTCTCCAGGTTCATCTCTCTGTAGGTGATGGCTTTGTTATGGAAGGTTTGGGAATCGCTTCCTTTTAGGTGGTTGTAGAATTTAACGGCTCTTTTCTGGATTTTGATAATTATTGGGTATCGGCCTAATTCTGCTCTGCATGCATTATTTGGTGTTCTAAGTTGTACACTGAGGATATTTTTGCAGAATTCTGCGTGTAGAGTCTCAATTTGGTGTTTGTCCTATTTTGTGAAGTCTTGGTTGGTGAGCGGACCCCAGACCTCACAACCATAAAGTGCAATGGGCTCTATGGCTGATTCAAGTATTTTTAGCCTAATCCTAATTGGTATGTTGAATTTTATGTTCCTTTTGATGGAATACAAGGCCCTTCTTGCCTTGCCTCTCAGATCGTTCACAGCTTTGTGGAAGTTACCTGTGGCGCTGATGTTTAGGCCAAGGTATGTATTGTTTTTTGTGTGCTCTAGGGCAATGGTGTCTAGATGGAATTTGTATTTGTGGTCCTGGCGACTGGACCTTTTTTGGAACACCATTATTTTGGTCTTACTGAGATTTACTGTCCGGGCCCAGGTCTGGCAGAATCTGTGCAGAATATAATAATGTAGGCCCTCCTTGGTTGGTGACAGAAGCAAAAGATCATCTGCAAACAGTAGACATTTGACTTCAGATTCTATTAGGGTGAGGCCGGGTGCTGCAGACATTTCTAGTGCCCGCGCCAATTCGTTGATATACAGTGGGGAGAACAAGTGTTTGAAACACTGCCGATTTTGCAGGTTTTCCTACTTACAAAGCATGTAGAGGTCTGTAATTTTTTTATCATAGGTACACTTCAAGTGTGAGAGACGGAATATAAAACAAAAATCACATTGATTTTTAAGTAATTAATTTGCATTTTATTGCGTGACATAAGTATTTGATCACCTACCAACCAGTAAGAATTCTGGCTCTTACAGACCTGTTAGTTTTTCTTTAAGAAGTCCTCCTGTTCTCCACTCATTACCTGTATTAACTGCACCTGTTTGACCTTGTTACCTGTATAAAAGACACCTGTCCACACACTCAGTCAAACAGACTCCCACCTCTCCACAATGGCCAAGACCAGAGAGCTGTGTAAGGACATCAGGGTTAAATTGTAGATCTGCACCAGGCTGGGATGGGCTACAGGACAATAGGCAAGCACTTGTTGCCTTCCCACGAGGTCAGAAGGCAACAACTGTTGGCGTAATTATTAGAAAATGGAAAAAGGTCAAGATGACGGTCAATCACCCTCGGTCTGGGGCTCCATGCAAGATCTCACCTCGTGGGGCATCAATGATCATGAGGAATGATCATGAGGGATCAGCCCAGAACTACACGGCAGGACCTGGTCAATGACCTGAAGAGAGCTGGGACCACAGTCGCAAAGAAAACCATTAGTAACACACTACGCCGTCATGGATTAAACTCAAGCCAGCGCATATCCAGGCCCGTCTGAAGTTTGCCAATGACCATCTGGATGATCCTCAAACAACCCTCAAAACATGAAAGATCTGGAGAAGGTCTGTATGGAGGAGTGGGCCAAAATCCCTGCTGCAGTGTGTGCAAACCTGGTCAAGAACTACAGGAAACGTATGATCTCTGTAATTGCAAACAAACGTTTCTGTACCAAATATTAAGTTCTGCTTTTCTGATGTATCAAATACTTATGTCATGCAATAAAATGCAAATGAATTACTTAAAAATCATACAATGTGATTTTCTGGATTTTTTTAGATTCCATCTCTCACAGTTGAAGTGTACCTATGATAAAAAGTACAGACCTCTACATGCTTTGTAAGTAGGAAAGCCTGCAAAATTGGCAGTGTATCAAATACTTGTTCTCCCCACTGTATATGTTGAAGAGGGTGGGGCTTAAGCTGCATCCCTGTCTCACCCCACTGCCCTGTGGGAAGAAATTTGTGTGTTTTTTGCCAATTTTAACCGCACACTTGTTGTTTGTGTATTCTCTATCTCTCTA
>NW_025749798.1:0-22503 GCF_021184085.1 Oncorhynchus gorbuscha | reverse complement strand
CTGACCCAACCACCCCATGACAAGTGATGTGGGTTTGAGTAGACAGACCTGAAACTTCTAAATAAGCTGCATGTATAGTCTAAAGAACAAGGACAAAAGTGAGAAAGACGGACAGACGACAGACAGACAGACACAGACAGACAGACAGACAGACAGACAGACAGACAGACAGACAGACAGACAGACAGACAGACAGACAGACAGACAGACAGACAGACAGACAGACAGACAGACAGCAGACAGACAGACAGACAGACAGACAGACAGACAGACAGACAGACAGACAGACAGACAGCAGACAGACAGACAGACAGACAGCAGACAGACAGCAGACAGACAGACAGACAGACAGACAGCTAGATCAGACAGCTAGTCAGACAGCTAGATAGACATACAGCTAGATAGACAGCTAGTCAGACAGCTAGATAGACATACAGCTAGATAGACAGCTAGTCAGACAGCTAGATAGACAGCTAGTCAGACAGCTAGATAGACAGCTAGATAGACATACAGCTAGATAGACAGCTAGTCAGACAGCTAGATAGACTATTTTAAAGCTTTAAGTACTGACAAAGAGCCTGACTCCGGTTGTAAGGTATTTGGAGCAGTTGAATGTTCTGGCCCTATTATAATAATATTACTTCACAATTACTTCACGACCCAACTACCTGAAGAATAGCCATGTAGATTTGACCAACAAAGGCCTTCATGTACTGTATAGTCTGTAAGGATAAAGGCGAGACAGACAGGCTTTTTTAAAGTTCTAGGTACAGGCCGAAACCCAGAGAGTCTATATAGCAGCTGTACTATAGAGCTGATGGTTTCATATGGTCCAATAAGCTCTTCACCTTGCATTAACCTTTTACACATGAGGCATCTTTATCCTTTATCCACATGGTGATTTATGAACAATTATTATAAAAAAGAAGGTGGTCTTTTGATGTCTTTCATTCACGTTTTAGAGTGAATTTGACATTTTTTATTTTTGTCCAGTTCGGTCTATTTCAATTTATTTTTGCACTAACTTGCCTGCTCGCTAACTAACTGATAACTAACATAACTAACTAACTTGTGACTAACTAGCTGATAACTAATACATGTGTAACTAACTAACTACTAACTGACTTATTTGTGTATTTTATTTAACCTTTATTTATTTAAAAAAATAATAATAATTAAGAACAAATTCTTATTTAAAATTATGGTCTGGCTAACTGGTAACTAACTAACTAACTAACTGGTATTGTCTGTCCCCCAGGTCTGAGACATGGTCTAGGCCAGTAACTAACTGGTATTGTCTGTCCCCCAGGTCTGAGACATAGAATAGGCCAGTAACTAACTGGTTTGTCTGTCCCCCAGGTCTGAGACATGGAATAGGCCAGTAACTAACTGGTATCGTCTGTCCCCCAGGTCTGAGACATGGAATAGGCCAGTAACTAACTGGTATTGTCTGTCCCCCAGGTCTGAGACATAGAATAGGCCAGTAACTAACTGGTATTGTCTGTCCCCTAGGTCTGAGACATAGAATAGGCCAGTAACTAACTGGTATTGTCTGTCCCCCAGGTCTGAGACATAGAATAGGCCAGTAACTAACTGGTATTGTCTGTCCCCTAGGTCTGAGACATAGAATAGGCCAGTAACTAACTGGTATTGTCTGTCCCCCAGGTCTGAGACATATAATAGGCCAGTAACTAACTGGTATTGTCTGTCCCCCAGGTCTGAGACTTAGAATATGCCAGTAACTAACTGGTATTGTCTGTCCCCCAGGTCTGAGACATGGTCTAGGCCAGTAACTAACTGGTATTGTCTGTCCCCTAGGTCTGAGACATAGAATAGGCCAGTAACTAACTGGTATTGTCTGTCCCCCAGGTCTGAGACATGGTCTAGGCCAGTAACTAACTGGTATTGTCTGTCCCCCAGGTCTGAGACATGGAATAGGCCAGTAACTAACTGGTATTGTCTGTCCCCCAGGTCTGAGACATAGAATAGGCCAGTAACTAACTGGTATTGTCTGTCCCCCAGGTCTGAGACATGGAATAGGCCAGTAACTAACTGGTATTGTCTGTCCCCCAGGTCTGAGACATGGAATAGGCCAGTAACTAACTGGTTTGTCTGTCCCCTAGGTCTGAGACATAGAATAGGCCAGTAACTAACTGGTTTGTCTGTCCCCTAGGTCTGAGACATGGAATAGGCCAGTAACTAACTGGTATTGTCTGTCCCCCAGGTCTGAGACATAGAATAGGCCAGTAACTAACTGGTATTGTCTGTCCCCTAGGTCTGAGACATAGAATAGGCCAGTAACTAACTGGTTTGTCTGTCCCCCAGGTCTGAGACATGGAATAGGCCAGTAACTAACTGGTTTGTCTGTCCCCCAGGTCTGAGACATGGAATAGGCCAGTAACTAACTGGTTTGTCTGTCCCCTAGGTCTGAGACATAGAATAGGCCAGTAACTAACTGGTTTGTCTGTCCCCCAGGTCTGAGACTTAGAATAGGCCAGTAACTAACTGGTATTGTCTGTCCCCCAGTTCTGAGACATGGTCTAGGCCAGTAACTAACTGGTTTGTCTGTCCCCAGGTCTGAGACATGGAATAGGCCAGTAACTAACTGGTATTGTCTGTCCCCCAGGTCTGAGACATGGAATAGGCCAGTAACTAACTGGTATTGTCTGTCCCCCAGGTCTGAGACATGGAATAGGCCAGTAACTAACTGGTATTGTCTGTCCCCCAGGTCTGAGACATAGAATAGGCCAGTAACTAACTGGTATTGTCTGTCCCCTAGGTCTGAGACATATAATAGGCCAGTAACTAACTGGTATTGTCTGTCCCCCAGGTCTGAGACATAGAATAGGCCAGTAACTAACTGGTATTGTCTGTCCCCCAGGTCTGAGACATGGAATAGGCCAGTAACTAACTGGTATTGTCTGTCCCCCAGGTCTGAGACATAGAATAGGCCAGTAACTAACTGGTATTGTCTGTCCCCTAGGTCTGAGACATAGAATAGGCCAGTAACTAACTGGTATTGTCTGTCCCCCAGGTCTGAGACATAGAATAGGCCAGTAACTAACTGGTATTGTCTGTCCCCTAGGTCTGAGACATAGAATAGGCCAGTAACTAACTGGTTTGTCTGTCCCCCAGGTCTGAGACATGGAATAGGCCAGTAACTAACTGGTATTGTCTGTCCCCCAGGTCTGAGACATGGAATAGGCCAGTAACTAACTGGTTTGTCTGTCCCCTAGGTCTGAGACATAGAATAGGCCAGTAACTAACTGGTATTGTCTGTCCCCTAGGTCTGAGACATAGAATAGGCCAGTAACTAACTGGTATTGTCTGTCCCCCAGGTCTGAGACATGGTCTAGGCCAGTAACTAACTGGTATTGTCTGTCCCCCAGGTCTGAGACATAGAATAGGCCAGTAACTAACTGGTTTGTCTGTCCCCCAGGTCTGAGACATGGAATAGGCCAGTAACTAACTGGTATTGTCTGTCCCCCAGGTCTGAGACATGGAATAGGCCAGTAACTAACTGGTATTGTCTGTCCCCCAGGTCTGAGACATAGAATAGGCCAGTAACTAACTGGTATTGTCTGTCCCCTAGGTCTGAGACATAGAATAGGCCAGTAACTAACTGGTATTGTCTGTCCCCCAGGTCTGAGACATGGAATAGGCCAGTAACTAACTGGTATTGTCTGTCCCCCAGGTCTGAGACATAGAATAGGCCAGTAACTAACTGGTATTGTCTGTCCCCCAGGTCTGAGACATATAATAGGCCAGTAACTAACTGGTATTGTCTGTCCCCCAGGTCTGAGACTTAGAATATGCCAGTAACTAACTGGTATTGTCTGTCCCCCAGGTCTGAGACATGGTCTAGGCCAGTAACTAACTGGTATTGTCTGTCCCCTAGGTCTGAGACATAGAATAGGCCAGTAACTAACTGGTATTGTCTGTCCCCCAGGTCTGAGACATGGTCTAGGCCAGTAACTAACTGGTATTGTCTGTCCCCCAGGTCTGAGACATGGAATAGGCCAGTAACTAACTGGTATTGTCTGTCCCCCAGGTCTGAGACATAGAATAGGCCAGTAACTAACTGGTATTGTCTGTCCCCTAGGTCTGAGACATAGAATAGGCCAGTAACTAACTGGTATTGTCTGTCCCCCAGGTCTGAGACATGGAATAGGCCAGTAACTAACTGGTATTGTCTGTCCCCCAGGTCTGAGACATGGAATAGGCCAGTAACTAACTGGTTTGTCTGTCCCCTAGGTCTGAGACATAGAATAGGCCAGTAACTAACTGGTATTGTCTGTCCCCTAGGTCTGAGACATGGAATAGGCCAGTAACTAACTGGTATTGTCTGTCCCCCAGGTCTGAGACATAGAATAGGCCAGTAACTAACTGGTATTGTCTGTCCCCTAGGTCTGAGACATAGAATAGGCCAGTAACTAACTGGTTTGTCTGTCCCCCAGGTCTGAGACATGGAATAGGCCAGTAACTAACTGGTTTGTCTGTCCCCCAGGTCTGAGACATGGAATAGGCCAGTAACTAACTGGTTTGTCTGTCCCCTAGGTCTGAGACATAGAATAGGCCAGTAACTAACTGGTTTGTCTGTCCCCCAGGTCTGAGACTTAGAATAGGCCAGTAACTAACTGGTATTGTCTGTCCCCCAGTTCTGAGACATGGTCTAGGCCAGTAACTAACTGGTTTGTCTGTCCCCCAGGTCTGAGACATGGAATAGGCCAGTAACTAACTGGTATTGTCTGTCCCCCAGGTCTGAGACATGGAATAGGCCAGTAACTAACTGGTATTGTCTGTCCCCCAGGTCTGAGACATGGAATAGGCCAGTAACTAACTGGTATTGTCTGTCCCCCAGGTCTGAGACATAGAATAGGCCAGTAACTAACTGGTATTGTCTGTCCCCTAGGTCTGAGACATATAATAGGCCAGTAACTAACTGGTATTGTCTGTCCCCCAGGTCTGAGACATAGAATAGGCCAGTAACTAACTGGTATTGTCTGTCCCCCAGGACTGAGACATGGAATAGGCCAGTAACTAACTGGTATTGTCTGTCCCCCAGGTCTGAGACATAGAATAGGCCAGTAACTAACTGGTATTGTCTGTCCCCTAGGTCTGAGACATAGAATAGGCCAGTAACTAACTGATATTGTCTGTCCCCCAGGTCTGAGACATAGAATAGGCCAGTAACTAACTGGTATTGTCTGTCCCCTAGGTCTGAGACATAGAATAGGCCAGTAACTAACTGGTTTGTCTGTCCCCCAGGTCTGAGACATGGAATAGGCCAGTAACTAACTGGTATTGTCTGTCCCCCAGGTCTGAGACATGGAATAGGCCAGTAACTAACTGGTTTGTCTGTCCCCTAGGTCTGAGACATAGAATAGGCCAGTAACTAACTGGTATTGTCTGTCCCCTAGGTCTGAGACATAGAATAGGCCAGTAACTAACTGGTATTGTCTGTCCCCCAGGTCTGAGACATAGAATAGGCCAGTAACTAACTGGTATTGTCTGTCCCCTAGGTCTGAGACATAGAATAGGCCAGTAACTAACTGGTATTGTCTGTCCCCCAGGTCTGAGACATATAATAGGCCAGTAACTAACTGGTATTGTCTGTCCCCAGGTCTGAGACATAGAATAGGCCAGTAACTAACTGGTATTGTCTGTCCCCAGGTCTGAGGGTCTGGCCAGACATGGTATTGTCTGTCCCCTAGGTCTGAATAGAATAGGCCAGTAACTAACTGGTATTGTCTGTCCCCCAGGTCTGAGACATGGTCTAGGCCAGTAACTAACTGGTATTGTCTGTCCCCCAGGTCTGAGACATGGAATAGGCCAGTAACTAACTGGTATTGTCTGTCCCCCAGGTCTGAGACATAGAATAGGCCAGTAACTAACTGGTATTGTCTGTCCCCTAGGTCTGAGACATAGAATAGGCCAGTAACTAACTGGTATTGTCTGTCCCCCAGGTCTGAGACATGGAATAGGCCAGTAACTAACTGGTATTGTCTGTCCCCCAGGTCTGAGACATAGAATAGGCCAGTAACTAACTGGTATTGTCTGTCCCCTAGGTCTGAGACATAGAATAGGCCAGTAACTAACTGGTATTGTCTGTCCCCCAGGTCTGAGACATAGAATAGGCCAGTAACTAACTGGTATTGTCTGTCCCCTAGGTCTGAGACATAGAATAGGCCAGTAACTAACTGGTTTGTCTGTCCCCCAGGTCTGAGACATGGAATAGGCCAGTAACTAACTGGTATTGTCTGTCCCCCAGGTCTGAGACATAGAATAGGCCAGTAACTAACTGGTATTGTCTGTCCCCTAGGTCTGAGACATGGAATAGGCCAGTAACTAACTGGTATTGTCTGTCCCCCAGGTCTGAGACATAGAATAGGCCAGTAACTAACTGGTATTGTCTGTCCCCTAGGTCTGAGACATAGAATAGGCCAGTAACTAACTGATATTGTCTGTCCCCCAGGTCTGAGACATAGAATAGGCCAGTAACTAACTGGTATTGTCTGTCCCCTAGGTCTGAGACATAGAATAGGCCAGTAACTAACTGGTTTGTCTGTCCCCCAGGTCTGAGACATGGAATAGGCCAGTAACTAACTGGTATTGTCTGTCCCCCAGGTCTGAGACATGGAATAGGCCAGTAACTAACTGGTTTGTCTGTCCCCTAGGTCTGAGACATAGAATAGGCCAGTAACTAACTGGTATTGTCTGTCCCCTAGGTCTGAGACATAGAATAGGCCAGTAACTAACTGGTATTGTCTGTCCCCAGGTCTGAGACATAGAATAGGCCAGTAACTAACTGGTATTGTCTGTCCCCCAGGTCTGAGACATAGAATAGGCCAGTAACTAACTGGTATTGTCTGTCCCCAGGTCTGAGACATATTAGGCCAGTAACTAACTGGTATTGTCTGTCCCCAGTAACTAACTGGTCTTGTCTGACCCCAGGTCTGAGACATGGTCTAGGCCAGTAACTAACTGGTATTGTCTGTCCCCTAGGTCTGAGACATAGAATAGGCCAGTAACTAACTGGTATTGTCTGTCCCCCAGGTCTGAGACATGGTCTAGGCCAGTAACTAACTGGTATTGTCTGTCCCCCAGGTCTGAGACATGGAATAGGCCAGTAACTAACTGGTATTGTCTGTCCCCCAGGTCTGAGACATAGAATAGGCCAGTAACTAACTGGTATTGTCTGTCCCCTAGGTCTGAGACATAGAATAGGCCAGTAACTAACTGGTATTGTCTGTCCCCCAGGTCTGAGACATGGAATAGGCCAGTAACTAACTGGTATTGTCTGTCCCCCAGGTCTGAGACCCCAGTAACTAACTGGTATTGTCTGTCCCCTAGGTCTGAGACATAGAATAGGCCAGTAACTAACTGGTATTGTCTGTCCCCCAGGTCTGAGACATAGAATAGGCCAGTAACTAACTGGTATTGTCTGTCCCCTAGGTCTGAGACATAGAATAGGCCAGTAACTAACTGGTTTGTCTGTCCCCCAGGTCTGAGACATGGAATAGGCCAGTAACTAACTGGTATTGTCTGTCCCCCAGGTCTGAGACATGGAATAGGCCAGTAACTAACTGGTTTGTCTGTCCCCTAGGTCTGAGACATAGAATAGGCCAGTAACTAACTGGTATTGTCTGTCCCCTAGGTCTGAGACATAGAATAGGCCAGTAACTAACTGGTATTGTCTGTCCCCCAGGTCTGAGACATAGAATAGGCCAGTAACTAACTGGTATTGTCTGTCCCCTAGGTCTGAGACATAGAATAGGCCAGTAACTAACTGGTTTGTCTGTCCCCCAGGTCTGAGACATGGAATAGGCCAGTAACTAACTGGTTTGTCTGTCCCCCAGGTCTGAGACATGGAATAGGCCAGTAACTAACTGGTTTGTCTGTCCCCCAGGTCTGAGACATAGAATAGGCCAGTAACTAACTGGTTTGTCTGTCCCCTAGGTCTGAGACATGGAATAGGCCAGTAACTAACTGGTTTGTCTGTCCCCCAGTTCTGAGACATGGTCTAGGCCAGTAACTAACTGGTTTGTCTGTCCCCCAGGTCTGAGACATGGAATAGGCCAGTAACTAACTGGTATTGTCTGTCCCCCAGGTCTGAGACATGGAATAGGCCAGTAACTAACTGGTATTGTCTGTCCCCCAGGTCTGAGACATAGAATAGGCCAGTAACTAACCGGTATTGTCTGTCCCCCTAGGTCTGAGACATAGAATAGGCCAGTAACTAACTGGTATTGTCTGTCCCCCAGGTCTGAGACATATAATAGGCCAGTAACTAACTGGTATTGTCTGTCCCCAGGTCTGAGACATGGAATAGGCCAGTAACTAACTGGTATTGTCTGTCCCCCAGGTCTGAGACATGGTCTAGGCCAGTAACTAACTGGTATTGTCTGTCCCCCAGGTCTGAGACATGGAATAGGCCAGTAACTAACTGGTATTGTCTGTCCCCCACTGAGACATAGAATAGTAACTAACTGTCTGTCCCCTAGGTCTGAGACATGGAATAGGCCAGTAACTAACTGGTATTGTCTGTCCCCCAGGTCTGAGACATGGAATAGGCCAGTAACTAACTGGTATTGTCTGTCCCCCAGGTCTGAGACATGGAATAGGCCAGTAACTGGTTTGTCTGTCCCAGGTCTGAGACATAGAATAGGCCAGTAACTAACTGGTATTGTCTGTCCCCCAGGTCTGAGACATGGAATAGGCCAGTAACTAACTGGTATTGTCTGTCCCCCAGGTCTGAGACATAGAATAGGCCAGTAACTAACTGGTATTGTCTGTCCCCCAGGTCTGAGACATGGTCTCTGAGACATGGAATAGGCCAGTATAGTTACTGGTATTGTCTGTCCCCTAGGTCTGAGACATAGAATAGGCCAGTAACTAACTGGTATTGTCTGTCCCCCAGGTCTGAGACATGGAATAGGCCAGTAACTAACTGGTTTGTCTGTCCCCCAGGTCTGAGACATGGAATAGGCCAGTAACTAACTGGTTTGTCTGTCCCCCAGGTCTGAGACATGGAATAGGCCAGTAACTAACTGGTATTGTCTGTCCCCCAGGCCTGAGACATGGAATAGGCCAGTAACTAACTGGTTTGTCTATCCCCAGGTCTGAGACATGGAATAGGCCAGTAACTAACTGGTATTGTCTGTCCCCCAGGTCTGAGACATGGAATAGGCCAGTAACTAACTGGTTTGTCTGTCCCCTAGGTCTGAGACAGGGAGTAGGCCAGTAACTAACTGGTTTGTCTGTCCCCTAGGTCTGAGACATGGAATAGGCCAGTAACTAACTGGCCAGTAACTAACTGGTATTGTCTGTCCCCCAGGTCTGAGACATGGTCTAGGCCAGTAACTAACTGGTATTGTCTGTCCCCCAGGTCTGAGACATGAATAGGCCAGTAACTAACTGGTTTGTCTGTCCCCCAGGTCTGAGACATGGAATAGGCCAGTAACTAACTGGTATTGTCTGTCCCCCAGGTCTGAGACATGGAATAGGCCAGTAACTAACTGGTATTGTCTGTCCCCCAGGTCTGAGACATGGAATAGGCCAGTAACTAACTGGTATTGTCTGTCCCCTAGGTCTGAGACATAGAATAGGCCAGTAACTAACTGGTATTGTCTGTCCCCCAGGTCTGAGACATAGAATAGGCCAGTAACTAACTGGTATTGTCTGTCCCCTAGGTCTGAGACATAGAATAGGCCAGTAACTAACTGGTATTGTCTGTCCCCCAGGTCTGAGACATGGTCTAGGCCAGTAACTAACTGGTATTGTCTGTCCCCCAGGTCTGAGACTTAGAATATGCCAGTAACTAACTGGTATTGTCTGTCCCCAGGTCTGAGACATGGTCTAGGCCAGTAACTAACTGGTATTGTCTGTCCCCCAGGTCTGAGACATGAATAGGCCAGTAACTAACTGGTATTGTCTGTCCCCCAGGTCTGAGACATGGTCTAGGCCAGTAACTAACTGGTATTGTCTGTCCCCCAGGTCTGAGACATGGAATAGGCCAGTAACTAACTGGTATTGTCTGTCCCCCAGGTCTGAGACATAGTCTAGGCCAGTAACTAACTGGTATTGTCTGTCCCCTAGGTCTGAGACATAGAATAGGCCAGTAACTAACTGGTATTGTCTGTCCCCCAGGTCTGAGACATGGAATAGGCCAGTAACTAACTGGTATTGTCTGTCCCCCAGGTTGTGGAATAGGCCAGTAACTAACTGGTTTGTCTGTCCCCTAGGTCTGAGACATAGAATAGGCCAGTAACTAACTGGTATTGTCTGTCCCCTAGGTCTGAGACATGGAATAGGCCAGTAACTAACTGGTATTGTCTGTCCCCCAGGTCTGAGACATAGAATAGGCCAGTAACTAACTGGTATTGTCTGTCCCCTAGGTCTGAGACATAGAATAGGCCAGTAACTAACTGGTTTGTCTGTCCCCCAGGTCTGAGACATGGAATAGGCCAGTAACTAACTGGTTTGTCTGTCCCCCAGGTCTGAGACATGGAATAGGCCAGTAACTAACTGGTTTGTCTGTCCCCTAGGTCTGAGACATAGAATAGGCCAGTAACTAACTGGTTTGTCTGTCCCCCAGGTCTGAGACTTAGAATAGGCCAGTAACTAACTGGTATTGTCTGTCCCCCAGTTCTGAGACATGGTCTAGGCCAGTAACTAACTGGTTTGTCTGTCCCCCAGGTCTGAGACATGGAATAGGCCAGTAACTAACTGGTATTGTCTGTCCCCAGGTCTGAGACATGGAATAGGCCAGTAACTAACTGGTATTGTCTGTCCCCCAGGTCTGAGACATGGAATAGGCCAGTAACTAACTGGTATTGTCTGTCCCCCAGGTCTGAGACATAGAATAGGCCAGTAACTAACTGGTATTGTCTGTCCCCTAGGTCTGAGACATATAATAGGCCAGTAACTAACTGGTATTGTCTGTCCCCCAGGTCTGAGACATAGAATAGGCCAGTAACTAACTGGTATTGTCTGTCCCCCAGGTCTGAGACATGGAATAGGCCAGTAACTAACTGGTATTGTCTGTCCCCCAGGTCTGAGACATAGAATAGGCCAGTAACTAACTGGTATTGTCTGTCCCCTAGGTCTGAGACATAGAATAGGCCAGTAACTAACTGATATTGTCTGTCCCCCAGGTCTGAGACATAGAATAGGCCAGTAACTAACTGGTATTGTCTGTCCCCTAGGTCTGAGACATAGAATAGGCCAGTAACTAACTGGTTTGTCTGTCCCCCAGGTCTGAGACATGGAATAGGCCAGTAACTAACTGGTATTGTCTGTCCCCCAGGTCTGAGACATGGAATAGGCCAGTAACTAACTGGTTTGTCTGTCCCCTAGGTCTGAGACATAGAATAGGCCAGTAACTAACTGGTATTGTCTGTCCCCTAGGTCTGAGACATAGAATAGGCCAGTAACTAACTGGTATTGTCTGTCCCCCAGGTCTGAGACATAGAATAGGCCAGTAACTAACTGGTATTGTCTGTCCCCTAGGTCTGAGACATAGAATAGGCCAGTAACTAACTGGTATTGTCTGTCCCCCAGGTCTGAGACATATAATAGGCCAGTAACTAACTGGTATTGTCTGTCCCCCAGGTCTGAGACTTAGAATAGGCCAGTAACTAACTGGTATTGTCTGTACCCCAGGTCTGAGACATGGTCTAGGCCAGTAACTAACTGGTATTGTCTGTCCCCTAGGTCTGAGACATAGAATAGGCCAGTAACTAACTGGTATTGTCTGTCCCCCAGGTCTGAGACATGGTCTAGGCCAGTAACTAACTGGTATTGTCTGTCCCCCAGGTCTGAGACATGGAATAGGCCAGTAACTAACTGGTATTGTCTGTCCCCCAGGTCTGAGACATAGAATAGGCCAGTAACTAACTGGTATTGTCTGTCCCCTAGGTCTGAGACATAGAATAGGCCAGTAACTAACTGGTATTGTCTGTCCCCAGGTCTGAGACATGGAATAGGCCAGTAACTAACTGGTATTGTCTGTCCCCCAGGTCTGAGACATAGAATAGGCCAGTAACTAACTGGTATTGTCTGTCCCCTAGGTCTGAGACATAGAATAGGCCAGTAACTAACTGGTATTGTCTGTCCCCAGGTCTGAGACATAGAATAGGCCAGTAACTAACTGGTAATAGAATAGGCCAGTAACTAACTGGTCCCCAGGTCTGAGACATGTAGGCCAGTGGTCCCCCCAGGTCTGAGACATAGAATAGGCCAGTAACTAACTGGTATTGTCTGTCCCCCAGGTCTGAGACATGGAATAGGCCAGTAACTAACTGGTATTGTCTGTCCCCCAGGTCTGAGACATAGAATAGGCCAGTAACTAACTGGTATTGTCTGTCCCCTAGGTCTGAGACATAGAATAGGCCAGTAACTAACTGATATTGTCTGTCCCCCAGGTCTGAGACATAGAATAGGCCAGTAACTAACTGGTATTGTCTGTCCCCTAGGTCTGAGACATAGAATAGGCCAGTAACTAACTGGTTTGTCTGTCCCCCAGGTCTGAGACATGGAATAGGCCAGTAACTAACTGGTATTGTCTGTCCCCCAGGTCTGAGACATGGAATAGGCCAGTAACTAACTGGTTTGTCTGTCCCCTAGGTCTGAGACATAGAATAGGCCAGTAACTAACTGGTATTGTCTGTCCCCTAGGTCTGAGACATAGAATAGGCCAGTAACTAACTGGTATTGTCTGTCCCCCAGGTCTGAGACATAGAATAGGCCAGTAACTAACTGGTATTGTCTGTCCCCTAGGTCTGAGACATAGAATAGGCCAGTAACTAACTGGTATTGTCTGTCCCCCAGGTCTGAGACATATAATAGGCCAGTAACTAACTGGTATTGTCTGTCCCCCAGGTCTGAGACTTAGAATAGGCCAGTAACTAACTGGTATTGTCTGTACCCCAGGTCTGAGACATGGTCTAGGCCAGTAACTAACTGGTATTGTCTGTCCCCTAGGTCTGAGACATAGAATAGGCCAGTAACTAACTGGTATTGTCTGTCCCCCAGGTCTGAGACATGGTCTAGGCCAGTAACTAACTGGTATTGTCTGTCCCCCAGGTCTGAGACATGGAATAGGCCAGTAACTAACTGGTATTGTCTGTCCCCAGGTCTGAGACATAGAATAGGCCAGTAACTAACTGGTCTGTCCCCTAGGTCTGAGACATAGAATAGGCCAGTAACTAACTGGTATTGTCTGTCCCCCAGGTCTGAGACATGGAATAGGCCAGTAACTAACTGGTATTGTCTGTCCCCCAGGTCTGAGACATAGAATAGGCCAGTAACTAACTGGTATTGTCTGTCCCCTAGGTCTGAGACATAGAATAGGCCAGTAACTAACTGGTATTGTCTGTCCCCCAGGTCTGAGACATAGAATAGGCCAGTAACTAACTGGTATTGTCTGTCCCCTAGGTCTGAGACATAGAATAGGCCAGTAACTAACTGGTTTGTCTGTCCCCCAGGTCTGAGACATGGAATAGGCCAGTAACTAACTGGTATTGTCTGTCCCCCAGGTCTGAGACATGGAATAGGCCAGTAACTAACTGGTTTGTCTGTCCCCTAGGTCTGAGACATAGAATAGGCCAGTAACTAACTGGTATTGTCTGTCCCCTAGGTCTGAGACATAGAATAGGCCAGTAACTAACTGGTATTGTCTGTCCCCAGGTCTGAGACATAGAATAGGCCAGTAACTAACTGGTATTGTCTGTCCCCTAGGTCTGAGACATAGAATAGGCCAGTAACTAACTGGTTTGTCTGTCCCCAGGTCTGAGACATGGAATAGGCCAGTAACTAACTGGTTTGTCTGTCCCCCAGGTCTGAGACATGGAATAGGCCAGTAACTAACTGGTTTGTCTGTCCCCTAGGTCTGAGACATAGAATAGGCCAGTAACTAACTGGTTTGTCCCCCTAGGTCTGAGACATGGAATAGGCCAGTAACTATGGTTTGTCTGTCCCCCAGTTCTGAACATGGTCTAGGCCAGTAACTAACTGGTTTGTCTGTCCCCCAGGTCTGAGACATGGAATAGGCCAGTAACTAACTGGTATTGTCTGTCCCCCAGGTCTGAGACATGGAATAGGCCAGTAACTAACTGGTATTGTCTGTCCCCCAGGTCTGAGACATAGAATAGGCCAGTAACTAACTGGTATTGTCTGTCCCCTAGGTCTGAGACATAGAATAGGCCAGTAACTAACTGGTATTGTCTGTCCCCCAGGTCTGAGACATATAATAGGCCAGTAACTAACTGGTATTGTCTGTCCCCTAGGTCTGAGACATAGAATAGGCCAGTAACTAACTGGTATTGTCTGTCCCCCAGGTCTGAGACATGGTCTAGGCCAGTAACTAACTGGTATTGTCTGTCCCCCAGGTCTGAGACATGGAATAGGCCAGTAACTAACTGGTATTGTCTGTCCCCAGGTCTGAGACATAGAATAGGCCAGTAACTAACTGGTATTGTCTGTCCCCTAGGTCTGAGACATGGAATAGGCCAGTAACTAACTGGTATTGTCTGTCCCCCAGGTCTGAGACATAGAATAGGCCAGTAACTAACTGGTATTGTCTGTCCCCCAGGTCTGAGACATGGAATAGGCCAGTAACTAACTGGTATTGTCTGTCCCCCAGGTCTGAGACATAGAATAGGCCAGTAACTAACTGGTATTGTCTGTCCCCTAGGTCTGAGACATAGAATAGGCCAGTAACTAACTGGTATTGTCTGTCCCCCAGGTCTGAGACATAGAATAGGCCAGTAACTAACTGGTATTGTCTGTCCCCCAGGTCTGAGACATGGTCTAGGCCAGTAACTAACTGGTTTGTCTGTCCCCCAGGTAACATAACTGTTACTGGTATTGTCTGTCCCCTAGGTCTGAGACATAGAATAGGCCAGTAACTAACTGGTATTGTCCAGGTCTGAACATGGAATAGGCCAGTAACTAACTGGTTTGTCTGTCCCCCAGGTCTGAGACATGGAATAGGCCAGTAACTAACTGGTTTGTCTGTCCCCCAGGTCTGAGACATGGAATAGGCCAGTAACTAACTGGTATTGTCTGTCCCCCAGGCCTGAGACATGGAATAGACATGGTTTGTCTATCCCCAGGTCTGAGACATGCCAGTAACTAACTGGTATTGTCTGTCCCCCAGGTCTGAGACATGGAATAGGCCAGTAACTAACTGGTTTGTCTGTCCCCTAGGTCTGAGACAGGGAGTAGGCCAGTAACTAACTGGTTTGTCTGTCCCCTAGGTCTGAGACATGGAATAGGCCAGTAACTAACTGGTATTGTCTGTCCCCCAGGTCTGAGACATGGTCTAGGCCAGTAACTAACTGGTATTGTCTGTCCCCCAGGTCTGAGACATGGTCTAGGCCAGTATAGTTACTGGTATTGTCTGTCCCCTAGGTCTGAGACATAGAATAGGCCAGTAACTAACTGGTATTGTCTGTCCCCCAGGTCTGAGACATGGAATAGGCCAGTAACTAACTGGTTTGTCTGTCCCCCAGGTCTGAGACATGGAATAGGCCAGTAACTAACTGGTTTGTCTGTCCCCCAGGTCTGAGACATGGAATAGGCCAGTAACTAACTGGTATTGTCTGTCCCCCAGGCCTGAGACATGGAATAGGCCAGTAACTAACTGGTTTGTCTATCCCCCAGGTCTGAGACATGGAATAGGCCAGTAACTAACTGGTATTGTCTGTCCCCCAGGTCTGAGACATGGAATAGGCCAGTAACTAACTGGTTTGTCTGTCCCCTAGGTCTGAGACAGGGAGTAGGCCAGTAACTAACTGGTTTGTCTGTCCCCTAGGTCTGAGACATGGAATAGGCCAGTAACTAACTGGTATTGTCTGTCCCCCAGGTCTGAGACATGGTCTAGGCCAGTAACTAACTGGTATTGTCTGTCCCCCAGGTCTGAGACATGGAATAGGCCAGTAACTAACTGGTATTGTCTGTCCCCCAGGTCTGAGACATGGTCTAGGCCAGTAACTAACTGGTATTGTCTGTCCCCCAGGTCTGAGACATGGTCTAGGCCAGGAACTAACTGGTTTGTCTGTCCCCTAGGTCTGAGACATGGTCTAGGCCAGTAACTAACTGGTATTGTCTGTCCCCCAGGTCTGAGACATGGTCTAGGCCAGGAACTAACTGGTATTGTCTGTCCCCCAGGTCTGAGACATGGTCTAGGCCAGTAACTAACTGGTATTGTCTGTCCCCTAGGTCTGAGACATGGTCTAGGCCAGTAACTAACTGGTATTGTCTGTCCCCCAGGTCTGAGACATGGAATAGGCCAGTAACTAACTGGTTTGTCTGTCCCCCAGGTCTGAGACATGGTCTAGGCCAGTAACTAACTGGTATTGTCTGTCCCTCAGGTCTGAGACATGGTCTAGGCCAGGAACTAACTGGTTTGTCTGTCCCCCAGGTCTGAGACATGGTCTAGGCCAGTAACTAACTGGTATTGTCTGTCCTCCAGGTCTGAGACATGGTCTAGGCCAGTAACTAACTGGTATTGTCTGTCCCCCAGGTCTGAGACATGGTCTAGGCCAGTAACTAACTGGTATTGTCTGTCCCCCAGGTCTGAGACATGGTCTAGGCCAGTAACTTACTGGCTTGTCTGTCCCCTAGGTCTGAGACATAGAATAGGCCAGTAACTAACTGGTATTGTCTGTCCCCCAGGACTGAGACATGGAATAGGCCAGTAACTAACTGGTATTGTCTGTCCCCCAGGTCTGAGACATAGAATAGGCCAGTAACTAACTGGTATTGTCTGTCCCCTAGGTCTGAGACATAGAATAGGCCAGTAACTAACTGATATTGTCTGTCCCCCAGGTCTGAGACATAGAATAGGCCAGTAACTAACTGGTATTGTCTGTCCCCTAGGTCTGAGACATAGAATAGGCCAGTAACTAACTGGTTTGTCTGTCCCCCAGGTCTGAGACATGGAATAGGCCAGTAACTAACTGGTATTGTCTGTCCCCCAGGTCTGAGACATGGAATAGGCCAGTAACTAACTGGTTTGTCTGTCCCCTAGGTCTGAGACATAGAATAGGCCAGTAACTAACTGGTATTGTCTGTCCCCTAGGTCTGAGACATAGAATAGGCCAGTAACTAACTGGTATTGTCTGTCCCCCAGGTCTGAGACATAGAATAGGCCAGTAACTAACTGGTATTGTCTGTCCCCTAGGTCTGAGACATAGAATAGGCCAGTAACTAACTGGTATTGTCTGTCCCCCAGGTCTGAGACATATAATAGGCCAGTAACTAACTGGTATTGTCTGTCCCCCAGGTCTGAGACTTAGAATAGGCCAGTAACTAACTGGTATTGTCTGTACCCCAGGTCTGAGACATGGTCTAGGCCAGTAACTAACTGGTATTGTCTGTCCCCTAGGTCTGAGACATAGAATAGGCCAGTAACTAACTGGTATTGTCTGTCCCCCAGGTCTGAGACATGGTCTAGGCCAGTAACTAACTGGTATTGTCTGTCCCCCAGGTCTGAGACATGGAATAGGCCAGTAACTAACTGGTATTGTCTGTCCCCCAGGTCTGAGACATAGAATAGGCCAGTAACTAACTGGTATTGTCTGTCCCCTAGGTCTGAGACATAGAATAGGCCAGTAACTAACTGGTATTGTCTGTCCCCCAGGTCTGAGACATGGAATAGGCCAGTAACTAACTGGTATTGTCTGTCCCCCAGGTCTGAGACATAGAATAGGCCAGTAACTAACTGGTATTGTCTGTCCCCTAGGTCTGAGACATAGAATAGGCCAGTAACTAACTGGTATTGTCTGTCCCCCAGGTCTGAGACATAGAATAGGCCAGTAACTAACTGGTATTGTCTGTCCCCTAGGTCTGAGACATAGAATAGGCCAGTAACTAACTGGTTTGTCTGTCCCCCAGGTCTGAGACATGGAATAGGCCAGTAACTAACTGGTATTGTCTGTCCCCCAGGTCTGAGACATAGAATAGGCCAGTAACTAACTGGTATTGTCTGTCCCCCAGGTCTGAGACATGGAATAGGCCAGTAACTAACTGGTATTGTCTGTCCCCCAGGTCTGAGACATAGAATAGGCCAGTAACTAACTGGTATTGTCTGTCCCCTAGGTCTGAGACATAGAATAGGCCAGTAACTAACTGATATTGTCTGTCCCCCAGGTCTGAGACATAGAATAGGCCAGTAACTAACTGGTATTGTCTGTCCCCCAGGTCTGAGACATAGAATAGGCCAGTAACTAACTGGTTTGTCTGTCCCCAGGTCTGAGACATGGAATAGGCCAGTAACTAACTGGTATTGTCTGTCCCCCAGGTCTGTCATGTCCCTAACTGGTTTGTCTGTCCCCTAGGTCTGAGACATAGAATAGGCCAGTAACTAACTGGTATTGTCTGTCCCCTAGGTCTGAGACATAGAATAGGCCAGTAACTAACTGGTATTGTCTGTCCCCCAGGTCTGAGACATAGAATAGGCCAGTAACTAACTGGTATTGTCTGTCCCCTAGGTCTGAGACATAGAATAGGCCAGTAACTAACTGGTATTGTCTGTCCCCCAGGTCTGAGACATATAATAGGCCAGTAACTAACTGGTATTGTCTGTCCCCAGGTCTGAGACTTAGAATAGGCCAGTAACTAACTGGTATTGTCTGTACCCCAGGTCTGAGACATGGTCTAGGCCAGTAACTAACTGGTATTGTCTGTCCCCTAGGTCTGAGACATAGAATAGGCCAGTAACTAACTGGTATTGTCTGTCCCCCAGGTCTGAGACATGGTCTAGGCCAGTAACTAACTGGTATTGTCTGTCCCCCAGGTCTGAGACATGGAATAGGCCAGTAACTAACTGGTATTGTCTGTCCCCCAGGTCTGAGACATAGAATAGGCCAGTAACTAACTGGTATTGTCTGTCCCTAGGTCTGAGACATAGAATAGGCCAGTAACTAACTGGTATTGTCTGTCCCCCAGGTCTGAGACATGGAATAGGCCAGTAACTAACTGGTATTGTCTGTCCCCCAGGTCTGAGACATAGAATAGGCCAGTAACTAACTGGTATTGTCTGTCCCCTAGGTCTGAGACATAGAATAGGCCAGTAACTAACTGGTATTGTCTGTCCCCCAGGTCTGAGACATAGAATAGGCCAGTAACTAACTGGTATTGTCTGTCCCCTAGGTCTGAGACATAGAATAGGCCAGTAACTAACTGGTTTGTCTGTCCCCCAGGTCTGAGACATGGAATAGGCCAGTAACTAACTGGTATTGTCTGTCCCCCAGGTCTGAGACATGGAATAGGCCAGTAACTAACTGGTTTGTCTGTCCCCTAGGTCTGAGACATAGAATAGGCCAGTAACTAACTGGTATTGTCTGTCCCCTAGGTCTGAGACATAGAATAGGCCAGTAACTAACTGGTATTGTCTGTCCCCCAGGTCTGAGACATAGAATAGGCCAGTAACTAACTGGTATTGTCTGTCCCCTAGGTCTGAGACATAGAATAGGCCAGTAACTAACTGGTTTGTCTGTCCCCCAGGTCTGAGACATGGAATAGGCCAGTAACTAACTGGTTTGTCTGTCCCCCAGGTCTGAGACATGGAATAGGCCAGTAACTAACTGGTTTGTCTGTCCCCTAGGTCTGAGACATAGAATAGGCCAGTAACTAACTGGTTTGTCTGTCCCCTAGGTCTGAGACATGGAATAGGCCAGTAACTAACTGGTTTGTCTGTCCCCCAGTTCTGAGACATGGTCTAGGCCAGTAACTAACTGGTTTGTCTGTCCCCCAGGTCTGAGACATGGAATAGGCCAGTAACTAACTGGTATTGTCTGTCCCCCAGGTCTGAGACATGGAATAGGCCAGTAACTAACTGGTATTGTCTGTCCCCCAGGTCTGAGACATAGAATAGGCCAGTAACTAACCGGTATTGTCTGTCCCCTAGGTCTGAGACATAGAATAGGCCAGTAACTAACTGGTATTGTCTGTCCCCCAGGTCTGAGACATATAATAGGCCAGTAACTAACTGGTATTGTCTGTCCCCTAGGTCTGAGACATAGAATAGGCCAGTAACTAACTGGTATTGTCTGTCCCCCAGGTCTGAGACATGGTCTAGGCCAGTAACTAACTGGTATTGTCTGTCCCCCAGGTCTGAGACATGGAATAGGCCAGTAACTAACTGGTATTGTCTGTCCCCCAGGTCTGAGACATAGAATAGGCCAGTAACTAACTGGTATTGTCTGTCCCCTAGGTCTGAGACATGGAATAGGCCAGTAACTAACTGGTATTGTCTGTCCCCCAGGTCTGAGACATAGAATAGGCCAGTAACTAACTGGTATTGTCTGTCCCCCAGGTCTGAGACATGGAATAGGCCAGTAACTAACTGGTATTGTCTGTCCCCCAGGTCTGAGACATAGAATAGGCCAGTAACTAACTGGTATTGTCTGTCCCCTAGGTCTGAGACATAGAATAGGCCAGTAACTAACTGGTATTGTCTGTCCCCCAGGTCTGAGACATAGAATAGGCCAGTAACTAACTGGTATTGTCTGTCCCCCAGGTCTGAGACATGGTCTAGGCCAGTAACTAACTGGTTTGTCTGTCCCCCAGGTCTGAGACATGGAATAGGCCAGTATAGTTACTGGTATTGTCTGTCCCCTAGGTCTGAGACATAGAATAGGCCAGTAACTAACTGGTATTGTCTGTCCCCCAGGTCTGAGACATGGAATAGGCCAGTAACTAACTGGTTTGTCTGTCCCCCAGGTCTGAGACATGGAATAGGCCAGTAACTAACTGGTTTGTCTGTCCCCCAGGTCTGAGACATGGAATAGGCCAGTAACTAACTGGTATTGTCTGTCCCCCAGGCCTGAGACATGGAATAGGCCAGTAACTAACTGGTTTGTCTATCCCCCAGGTCTGAGACATGGAATAGGCCAGTAACTAACTGGTATTGTCTGTCCCCCAGGTCTGAGACATGGAATAGGCCAGTAACTAACTGGTTTGTCTGTCCCCTAGGTCTGAGACAGGGAGTAGGCCAGTAACTAACTGGTTTGTCTGTCCCTAGGTCTGAGACATGGAATAGGCCAGTAACTAACTGGTATTGTCTGTCCCCAGGTCTGAGACATGGTCTAGGCCAGTAACTAACTGGTATTGTCTGTCCCCAGGTCTGAGACATGGTCTGGGCCAATAGTTACTGGTATTGTCTGTCCCCTAGGTCTGAGACATAGAATAGGCCAGTAACTAACTGGTATTGTCTGTCCCCCAGGTCTGAGACATGGAATAGGCCAGTAACTAACTGGTTTGTCTGTCCCCCAGGTCTGAGACATGGAATAGGCCAGTAACTAACTGGTTTGTCTGTCCCCCAGGTCTGAGACATGGAATAGGCCAGTAACTAACTGGTATTGTCTGTCCCCCAGGCCTGAGACATGGAATAGGCCAGTAACTAACTGGTTTGTCTATCCCCCAGGTCTGAGACATGGAATAGGCCAGTAACTAACTGGTATTGTCTGTCCCCCAGGTCTGAGACATGGAATAGGCCAGTAACTAACTGGTTTGTCTGTCCCCTAGGTCTGAGACAGGGAGTAGGCCAGTAACTAACTGGTTTGTCTGTCCCCTAGGTCTGAGACATGGAATAGGCCAGTAACTAACTGGTATTGTCTGTCCCCCAGGTCTGAGACATGGTCTAGGCCAGTAACTAACTGGTATTGTCTGTCCCCCAGGTCTGAGACATGGAATAGGCCAGTAACTAACTGGTATTGTCTGTCCCCCAGGTCTGAGACATGGTCTAGGCCAGTAACTAACTGGTATTGTCTGTCCCCCAGGTCTGAGACATGGTCTAGGCCAGGAACTAACTGGTTTGTCTGTCCCCTAGGTCTGAGACATGGTCTAGGCCAGTAACTAACTGGTATTGTCTGTCCCCCAGGTCTGAGACATGGTCTAGGCCAGGAACTAACTGGTATTGTCTGTCCCCCAGGTCTGAGACATGGTCTAGGCCAGTAACTAACTGGTATTGTCTGTCCCCTAGGTCTGAGACATGGTCTAGGCCAGTAACTAACTGGTATTGTCTGTCCCCCAGGTCTGAGACATGGAATAGGCCAGTAACTAACTGGTTTGTCTGTCCCCCAGGTCTGAGACATGGTCTAGGCCAGTAACTAACTGGTATTGTCTGTCCCTCAGGTCTGAGACATGGTCTAGGCCAGGAACTAACTGGTTTGTCTGTCCCCCAGGTCTGAGACATGGTCTAGGCCAGTAACTAACTGGTATTGTCTGTCCTCCAGGTCTGAGACATGGTCTAGGCCAGTAACTAACTGGTATTGTCTGTCCCCCAGGTCTGAGACATGGTCTAGGCCAGTAACTAACTGGTATTGTCTGTCCCCCAGGTCTGAGACATGGTCTAGGCCAGTAACTTACTGGCTTGTCTGTCCCCTAGGTCTGAGACATGGTCTAGGCCAGTAACTAACTGGTTTGTCTGTCCCCCAGGTCTGAGACATGGTCTAGGACATTAACTAACTGGTTTGTCTGTCCCCCAGGTCTGAG